>NC_056480.1:27267507-27567507 GCF_008729295.1 Plectropomus leopardus
TCTTTTTTTTTATTTTGTAATAGTGTTTGAACATAGAATTAAAATAATCATCAACACCTTTTTTCCTTTTTTTTTTTAAATTTTCTTTTTAATATTTCTCTGTCTCTCTCTCTCCTTATATCAGACATTAATTTTCAGGTTGTTTTCTTGTCACCTTTTACCAATTTTCTTGCAATTTGCTCATTGCCTTTTCCCATGTTTTTGAAGAGGAGTAAACATTTTTGCTCAGGTTGCCCAAGATTTAAATACTTTTCTTTAAAAGATTTTTTTGGGGAATTTTTTGATAGGACAGAAAACATGAAAGGGGGAGAGAGAGGGGATGACATACAACAAAGGGCCGAGGGTGGAATCGAGTCTACGGCCGCTGTGGCAAGGACATAGCCTTTGTACATGGGGCTCCCGCTCTACCAGCTGAGCTACTGGGCACCCCAGAGGTTTAAATACTTGTGAGAGGCGTCTAAATGCAGTACAAGAAAAACTGATGTCCATTCAGGTTTCAAAAGATTAAACCAAAACAACTTTATTCTTTTAACAGCTCTTGACCCAAGCAGGTCTCACTGCAGGTTTTACAGACTGCTCAGTAAAATCCTCTAACACTGTTCTGACCAAACTGTGGTCAGGTCCAAACCATCATAATGGAGAAGAACATCACTAAATGGTCAAAATGCCAGAGGAAACGGCAGCAGCAGCGCAGGTACTGTACCAGGCACCGCTCAGCCACAAAGGTCAGCAACAGCGACACCTGATAAGAAACAGCTGTGTGCACGTGTGACCAAGTAAACCAGCTGACCCTGCTGTAAATATGAGTCAACCTCACCATCTGTTGGTTTTAGGAGATTATTTACTGGGTGGTAAAAAAGAGGTTTCTGATGGCAGGGTAAGGGAAAGAGTCTTGGATGACAGAGAAGGGGAAAAGAAAGATACAACAATACCCCAGTCCCCAGCTCCGTAGTCATCGATCAAATCCAACACTAATGGATGAGTATCCATTTCATCTATCAAAGTGAAGAAAAAGCCTTTGTGGCGGACTGGGACAACAAACGTGCTGATCCAAAAGGGTCCAACTGACAGGCAATTCACGTCTTGGCTGATTTGTGTGCCTACACCAAACACTGAATCACTGTGGAAACCACCGACTGCGGCCCTACAACTTAGGAGCACTCCAGGAAACACAGCCAAATAACCTTTAAAAAGAAAAATCACAACTTCTGCCACCATTTAACTTTACTTAAAACCCAATGAACTACACCCCAGGGTTTCCCACACATTAATTTATTTGTAGCGGCCTACCACGATCAAAACATCTGCCACCACAAAGATTTTCTATTTTTGGAGCTGAACCGTTTATTGGGGGTAGGCTTGGGTAATATCACGGTATCACGGCATACCAGAGTGTTCAATACCGTCATAAATACAGGTGCTCCTCTTTCCATGTAATTCATTGTATGTAGTGCACAGCATGCACCACCAGAACTCAGTCTCCAATCTCTACTGGTGGAACAGGAAGCTGAGCTAAAAGACACAGTGACACCTAGTGGTGAAGGGAGAAGTTAAAGGACTGTAACAAGCCGGCGGCCAGCAGGCAGAGAGACCATGGGAAATAATGGCAGGTTTTTGGCAAAATAAGAATTTATTTTGACCAAACTGGAGCTGGTGATCGTTGGAACAGTGGACTTATTAATTATATTACCAGCAAGAGTAACCAAGATGGTTTGGGTGCTTTTAAGTTTGAATTCAGTGTATTACCACAGCACATTTATACTGTCATATACGTATACCTCAGTGTAATTTCAGGAAGGTAAAAAGGAACTAAATATTTGGCAAGCCTAATTAGGAGCACTGTTGGAATATACGTACCATATGGTTATTAACTGCCCCATGCTCTCGGAGCACAGAGCGTACGCTAAGCACAGATGGAGCAGCAGATCATCAAGCAAATTTAAAGTGAAACTTTCTGTGTCTAAAAGTTTGAATTCACTTGCAGAAGCTGCTCCTCTCCACCACTGATCTGACCAGATCGACAGATCAGTTATCTGCCCCGTGCGTCAGTGCTCGCTGAACAAAAAAAAAAAAAGAGGCTAAAAAGGTTCATACACTATTTAAAAGAAAAAAAGAAAAATGCCATCGTCAGCTACTGCAACACATAGATTTGATTTAATTCTGTGTGAGACACTGCACCCACAAAGCTCCAAAATCAGCTTTCAAGGAGTCCAAATTCATCTGAGTTGATGTGCAGGTTTCTAGTCATGAAGAAAATATTAAGTGATATGGTGTTGGTCTGGAAGTCTTAACAAACATTTCAGAGGCATTTACCCTCAAGTTCGCTCATCAGGCTGTTGAGTTTATGTGCCAAATAAACACAGCATTATTCAAAAAAAGACTTACTTCCATAACTGTTTAGTTCAAAAACATTTCACCATTTTGTCATTTGACTCTAGAGCAAGTCTTTAAATGGGGGAAACTACTGTCAGTTCAGTAAATTAGTTATTCACAGAAGTTGGTTCAACAGCATTCCCATGGCTACTAGAAGTCACAGATTTTGTGTTGTCTACTAACAAATTCAATTTAACTTAAAGACTTCCTCCAATGCCAAGTTAGTTCAACTTTAGCTTTTTGTTTTCTTGCCAGAACTAACAAAAAGCTGTCTATAAAAGGTAATTAAATCTGTCATTCTGTCAACCAATAAAGCCATAAAACCAGAGCTCTAAACCATTTTCAGTTTCCCTCATGGGAGCTGCAGAGCCAGAGTGTGTTTGTGTGTTTGTGTAGTTGCGAGAGGATTCACTCAACATGCAGAAGCCTACAGGCCTCCATGAATCTCAACAGCACAAGGATTCACTCAGCTGATTTATCCTCGTCATAATAAAGACATCAAACACATCCTGCATTGAGCTCTCTGCTGTACATGCAGCAAGTTAAAGTGGAGGAGTAGCTTTCTTTGCAGGCAGCCTAGCAACATATCTTCTCAAATCTGTAATCGGTGTGAAAGCAAACCTAGAGGCCTTTCTGTATCTGAGCAAGATTCCCACACATTTTTAAAAATGCATTTTTAAAATTTTGATTCCCATGCCTTTATTCAAGTACTTTAAATTGGGTACTACTGGTATGTCACAGCATGTGGGAAAGGGTTAGCTTAGCTGCTTTTCTGGACAAATCATGATACCTGCTCATACCCAGTGATTCTATCAACTATGTACGTATATTTGATTAAATCTAACTTAAGTGCACCAGCAAACTGTTGGTGTTTTTCCTCCTTACTTTTAAATTATAAGCGTGTCCCTTTCTATCATTCTGTTTCCCCTCTTTAAATTCTGAGGTTTTTGTGGTGCAGCACAGGCGGAGCTCTCCATGAGGTTTTTTTTTCCACAGCAGCAGTTTGTGACTTGTGAGGTGGATAATTGATCTGTTGATCTGTTCAGAGCTGATTGACAGCAGCAGCCACGGCAAGTGAATGCAAACTTTTAGATGCTACAGAATTTTTTTTTGTTTTACTTTCAATATGCCTGAAGTTCTGTACCCAGAGTATGCTCTGCGCTCTAAGAGTGCAGTGCCATGAATAACTGGAGGGTATATATATTTCAACAGCACCTCACATGAACAGTCCAGCTCCAAGAACAGAAAATCTATTTGTGAATGCAAATGTTTTAATCGTGGCGGGTTCAACACAACTAAATGAATGTATTGGAAACTCCGTAACCTGTTAAACTGTGATCTTGAGTGTCAAAGTCTAAAATCTCAGAGCCTTGTTTACCCGCTACACAGCAGCTTTTGGCTTTTTCTGTGTCTCTCCTTATGTGACAGTGGAGGAGCGAGGGGTGGATCTGATTGAGAAGCCACGGACACTATCGGCAGACAGCCTGCCACTCACAGCAGCTTCCCCTTAATTATGCCTTGCTTTAAGCCTTAAAAAATGTCAAAGGGTGATTTTTATAAAACTCACCCCTGTACTGTTGTCATGAGGTAGATAATTAGCTATGGAGATATAACTTTTATTTTAGCCAGCTGTAAACATGTTTATTTCTGCTGTACAGTTAGGTATTTTATCATGGGGGTCTACGGAGACTGACTATGTTGTGGAGCCAGCCTCTAGTGGCTGTTGGAGGAAGTACAGTTTTGGCACTTCATTTTTCAGCCTCAGAGGTTGCTGCTTGGTCAGATCCCACCTAATACATCTGTGGCTGAAAAAAAGTATATTAACCCCATATGGCTCATTTTTGCCAGAAGGGTCTGGGATGGTCAGCAGACATAATGCAGGTCAAGTTAAAAGTCAACTGGTTTTTCACAGCCATCAAAAAGAAAATCTTGCCGGCAGAGTGTCTGATTGAACCTATTTTTTCTGATCTCTAATGTCATCACAAGGCAGCGAGGAGGACAGGGAGATCTGACAGTAATAGCAGAGACCAACAGATGTAGGAATATCCTCCTCCGTAACCAGACTCCCCACCAAAGTAAAAGAATTTACTTGAGAGCAAATGCCACACTTCAGTGAAAAAACATCTACATAAATGGGTACAAATATTCTAATCCTGCCAAACTGACTATATGTGTTGGCATAAAATGCATACTTCCATTTGTAGGATCCCTTGAGAAAGTTTCTTTGCTGCAGACAAGCACCCTCTGGCTGGTCCTCGACACTGGCAGTGTGCCGCTGTGGGTCGTCTAGGGCGACCAAACCAGGGCAGTAAGAGAAGACAAGTGGATAAGGAGCGGGGAGGCTTTTGCCATTTAAAAATGGGGGCCGTCTCCATATGGCTGAACAGGGTTCTTCTCAATGCAAACTCACTCACAGTATGCAGATAGGTGCAGCTGACTGGAGGCCCATTAATGACTATACATCTGTGTGAAATGCTGGTCCACAGGTGCTGTAGCCCTGCTGGTGTCTGTTCTGTCAGTATGTTCTCCTGATATCTCATGTGGAAGTTATTCCCTATAAAAGATAAAAAGTAGGCTGATCCCAACTTCGCCCCATGGGCCAAAGTAAGACTTCATGGGCAATGTGGGTCAGCGCTGGTCAGGAATGTGTGCCCTGCAGTCTAGAGACGACCCGGTAATCTATACTACAATACACTACTTCTATAACAAGTGGGTCACTAGCTGCACTTACAGGAAGATTTTAATTCCACTAATAATCAGCGTAATAGCCCAATTTAACCCTTTGAAACCTGAGCAAATTGGCTTCATTTCTTTCCAAAACATGAGAAGAACGCAGTAAGTAACTAAAGAAGGAATGACCCAAAAATTAGCAAAATTAAAAAAAAAAAAAAAAAAGTTAGAAGTACCAAAAATCACCTGAAAATTTGCATAAAAGAACCCCACCAAACATTAAGGAAAGAGAAGAGAAAGATTTTTTTTTTCCAAATTTACTAATTTCTTGCAATTTGTGGGATATTTCTTGCGAAGCTGCTCATTGACATTTTCCCATATTTTTTTTAAAGATATCAAACCAATTGCTACGTGTTTGAAGATTTAAAAACTTGTAAAGGAATCTGAACGCAGCTCAAGAAAAGTGATGTCTACCCTGGTTTCAAAGGGTTAAAGTAAAAACGTCTCATGTGAACACATGAGCCACAATAAACTTGCTCATTCTCAGAGAAACTTTACATAAATGTATTTTTGAAAAGGGGTGCAAATTTGACATTTAAATTGCAAGTAATTATGAGATTCAGTGGTGCTTCATAACAAAAGTGAGGCTGTATAGGTGCACATAGGCTGTGCATGTTGGAACTTTACGTTTTGATAGTTTACAGTGCAGTATTTAACTCTTTGAGACCTGAGCAAATTGTCTTGATTTCTTTAAAAAGCAAGAGAAGAAGGAACTAAGCAAGGAAAGAAGAAATTTTAGATTACCTAAAAATTTAACAAGAAATAAGAAAAAAGTATCACAAAATTACTTCAAAATAAGTTAAAAAATAAAAAAAAAAAATGAAAAGAACTTTAAAATAAAGAAAGAAAGAAATTACCTTGAAAAAGATCTTAAAAATGATAAGAATTCTGTATTATAACTTTAAAAATGGAATTATGATAATTATAAATGTAGTTTTTCCCTAGCCTTTTTCTTTTTTCCCCAGGCATTTTAAAAAATAAATAAAAATACTTGTGTAACATTTCTTAGCAAGTTGCTCATTGATTTTTTTCCCATATTTTTGAAAGACATCAATTAGCTCAAGGTTCAGTGGTTTAAATACTTATGAAGTCATCTGAAAGCAACACAAGAAAAGTAGCGTCAATCCGGGTTCCAAAGGGTTGAACTGAACATGTTATGAAACGTTATCAATTTTATTTACCGGTCGTGTGCTGTAAATGCATTCCAGGGAATTGTCAATTAGATTTAGAAAAAAAATAAAGGTTGGCCCAGGAAACCGCAGGCCCTGAAAGCTGTGCAGCAGTAAATCCATTAACATCTGACCCTCATCCATTAACACAGAAATGTGCTGGCAAGATATCTGTCTGCATAAAAGAGTTTCTAAAATTCCTGAGCCACTGCCATTTTTCCAGGTGAGCTCTAAGGTTACATATAGTACTGGTGGATATCTGAGTAATCCCCCCTGTATTTTCTAATGATCACATATGCTTTATAATGCGCTCTCTGGTGGAATTTAAAATAGACCACCTTGAACTCAAGCCAACAGGAGCCTTGCACTGACTGACTCGCAGCATTCCTAACTTGTCCTCTTGGTTACAGGCGGGGGAGCTTTGAGGCTGTCTAAGCCACCCAGTCATTCGCCCCCCACAACTTTACAGCCAGGATCAAGTGAGATTTAGCTCACAAAGTGGCCCTCGAGTCTTACAATGGGCACCAGAGTGCCTCAGAAGAGTTTCATGTTAATGTTGCAGTGTGGGCAAGCTCCTGAGCTGCTGAAGGGCTCTTGAGCAAGACACAAAAATCACAAGTTCTTACTGACCCTGACCTCTGCTCTGCACTTCCTCTGGGAGCGTGGATGGAAAGAGGAGGGTGTTCTGGGATACAAGGCACTTATCTTAAAGGCCACGTTAAAGTCAGATTTCCATGTCTTGTTTAATGTAAAGCAGGTATAGGTGCCATACAAATACTGTAAAAGTATCAAAATGCTAAATCCACAGAGGAATGCACACAGCTTGAATTCAGAAACTGTGGCTTAATATGAGCCATCAGAATTTCTGTGAGTTTGTGATGTCACAACCAGGGCTGTTTCTAGGATGTGAGGACATCAGGAGCTTATCCCAGATGTCAGTAGAGGTCCAGGGAAATCCTTCACTGGGATTTTTTTTTTTTTTTTTTTTGATGTACAAGCTTCATTTTGATACTTTTTATGCATTTTAGGCACCTACTTTACCCTTAAAGCACTTTTCTACTTTCTAGTTTAATTATGAATTGTGATAACAAAATTATTGGTACTTGTTACTAATTGGTATTGAGTAGAGAATACTTATTTACAATCATTAAAAATGTATTCACTAGAGTTGGAAAAAATAGTTAAATGTATATATTTATGTTAAGAGAGGTGGAATGTAACTTAGTGCTTTTATTCAAGAACGAGTACAAACGGAATGATTATTAGATCCTGGGCTGTAAAAAAAAAAAATCTTAGGTCTATACTTTTTTTTTTTAAAAATCAAATAAATAAATAAATAAATATATATATATATATATATATATATATATATATATATATATATAGAGAGAGAGAGAGAGAGAGAGAGAGAGAGAAGAGAGATTGCACACATAAAACTGCATAAAAATTAAGGTAGGCACAACATAAGAAATTTGTCAGCAGAGGTCAAGAAGCCAGACTCCCCCTTCACTTGAGAACAACAAACAATAAGACACACCAAAAAAAATGGAAGAAGAAAAGAAGAAAAGAACAAGCCTATATATTTAGATCTGGGGCTCTTTATAAAACATTCTGGGCTAAAGCCTTGACATCCAGGCCTAAAGACACTGCTGGTCCCATCTATAGGCTACTATAAAAAAGTAATAAATTGTCCCTTTGTATTTCCTGTTGGGATGTTTTGCAGCGTGGTCTATGTGAAAAATTGAGCCTTTAAGAAATGGGGTATGTACAGCTAAATTCAGCCTGACAATATGATAAAAAAAAATAAAGTGTTTTTGTTTAGTAGAAACCCAAAAGACGTATCAACCTGAAAATGGGCAGAATATGGGACCTTTAAAATACTGGATTAAAGTTGCCTATAGGCCTTGTGAATGAAAACATGATATTTTTTCTGTGTCATTTTCGGTTTGTGCTGTGGTCTGCACTATTCTGCCTTTAAAATAACATTTATTTCCGGAAAATTCCTGACTCAGGATAAACCGCATCATAAACAAACACATACTCAACCTCTATCGGTAAAAGTGGTAACACATTTTGCACACAACGGAAACAAACAACAGAAAAAAACTTTTTTTACGTATCATTTTTGTAGCGCACTTCAGTCCCTCTGTCGAACAAAAATAAGACGTAACGTTACTTACGCAGGTTAAAAAGATGTCAAACTTTGCTTTTTAACTTTGCTGCGACAGTCAAACATCAGCCACACAGCCTGCTACGTTTCGCTTTTCAAACAAAAAGCTAAACTTTGGTAAAGTTATCTTACAAATGTACCGTTTAATATCCGTCCTTGTGACAATTTAAGAAAAATGGACACAAAAGTCAACTTCGGCAAACAGGAAAATGAAGCTAAACGTTAGAAACATTCTTTCTACGTGTTTTTCTTCCTAAGTTAACATGTCTTACTTCGGTGTCTGCCGGCGGTCCAGGACTGTTTGGCCATGCTCGGGCTCCTGATGATAGCTCTCCCGGCCGACTTGAGTGCATCCATGTTGGGGTAGTTTAACCGCAAAGAGTCGGAGAAGTTTGCTGCTGAGTCCTCCAGGAGAAATGTTGTTGACCGGACTGCTGATGGGGAGGATGGACTTGTGGTGCCTTCCAGGACTGTCAGAAATACCGATATTTACGAGCTCAGCGCACGTGAGCGAGCCCACCGGAGAAGAAATGCTGCGTTTGAGTTAAATGGGACATTAGAGACTGTTTAGGTGGTACGAGTAGGCTCCAAGCTTGGGAAACAGTTTAACAACTTTTTTTGACATTTTTTAAAGTGTGCTGTTATTCCATTACACTTGAATGCAACAAAGTTGTTGAGATGTGATATTTAGGTAGTGGCACACACGAAAGCTCTAGCACTAACAGAGGTGGAGGAAGTATTTTGTTCCTTAACCTAAATAAAAATACTAATTCCTCACTGTGAAAATACTCTGTTAATAGTAAAATCCTGAATTAAAAATATTACTTAAGTAAACGTAAGTTAGTATAATCAGTACAATGCACATAAAGTCTGAAAAGTAAAAGTATCCAATTCAGAAAAAAACATGCAAAACTATATAAAAGGAAAGAAATCAAAATATTTGTCAGTGTATCGACTCAGAAAACTCTCAAACAAACCCTCAAAACTATATAAAAAAGGGAATTGGAAGTGTATATCAAAATAGTTGCCAAAGTACCCAATTTGGAAAATTAAAAAAAGAAAAATCCAAAACATACAAACCCAAAAGCTCAAAACTATTCACAAAAGAAAATGACTCAAATGTTTATTAAAATAGCTGCCAATTAATTTTCTGTCAGTTTGGCAAATTGATTAATCAACTAAATATTTCAGCTGTACTTGTATAAGCTGCTGGGTAGTTTAATTTTTAACAGAAAATATTTTGTAAACTCTTCTTATGTCTCTGTTAAATGCAAAAATCTTTATTTGAAAATGTAAGTAGTAACTGAAGCCGTCAGATAATAAAGTAAAACGTATATTATTTACCTCTGAAATGTAGTGAATTAAAGTATAAAGTGGGATGAAAAGAAAACACTCAAGTAAAGTACAAGTACCTGGAATTTTACTTAAGTATAGTACTTGAGTAAATGTACTTCGTTAAATTCCACCACTGATGACTAAGGGACTGTTCTATATTTGGCCCTTTAATATCTGAAAGAGCAAAGTTGAGGACAAAATCCTCTGACTGTTTTCATGCATGCTGGTTTGTTAGTGCAAACAGTTTATTTTGGGCCAAATTTTAAATCAGTGAACTATCACCATTTTGAGCTTTGGTTGGGCAAACACTGGCAGTAAAACAAACACAAAATATCTAATATTTATTAGCTTTTTATTTGTATGCCCCTCCCCTAAGCCAAAATTTAAAAAAAAAACATAACTCCCTCCCCAGCGCTTCATTTTTTTGGCATACCCCCCCCCCCCCCCTTTTTGTTTCCAACATTATAAATAACAAAAGGTCCCTCCCTAAAAGAAAAAAAGAGATTTTCTAATTTTACATAGCATTATTCATGTTTCTATTTTCCCTTTTCATGTTTCAGATACCATGCCATTTGTGTACAGATTTTACTGTGTTATCTTCCTGGAACCGAGCGGCTGAAAATATTTACCTAACATTTATGTCAGCCCATTGCGTCACAAGTACGCACACATGCATTAAACCTACATGACAAAGCAGCCCACGGCCTCCAGATTTCTATGAAAAAGGCCCATCTGTGCGTTCTGTCTTCATGGAACTTGTCTGTGTACTATGCAATAGGTATTTACAAGGAGCACCTGAAGGCCTCACCACATTCTTTTGATATTAACAAGGTTTAAAATAGAGGATACTTGCAGGTCTGGGAGATATAAATACATGCTTAAAACATGTGTAACTGTTTAGCTACATGGAAATGCATGAAACTTTAGAACTGAGAAAATCTGTCAACTGAAGGGAGAGTTTGGATATTTTTTCTTCTGTTTTTTGGTGGTTGTTTTTTGTGCAAATTTTCAGGTAATTTTGTGGTCTTTTCCTCTTAAATTGCTTACTTACATCTTTCTAAGACATGGAGAAAATGGAGAAAGAAGAACTTTGCCAGAAATGTTCTGCAAATTGCAAAGAAATTAGTCAATTTAGAATTTCAAAAAAGGCTTGGAAACATAATAAATATATTTAAAATTAAGTTAGAATTATTATTATAATTTTTTAAGCACTTTTTCAGGCCATATTCTCGGGTTTTTTTTTGGTATTGTCTTACTTAGCTTTCTTTCTTTTTGCTAATTTTTCTGATAATTTTCTTGTAGCTCATTACTAACATCTTGCAATTTTTTGTGTAATTTCTTTTGAAGTTGCTCCCGCCTTCTTTCCATGTTTAATTTTCTTAGATTTAAAAGGGTTCATTTGTCCTCCTCCAGCATTTTTTGTTTTGAAATACAAAATGTTATGGACCTTTGTTGTCATGGCTGATTATGGATGAAATGTTTGGCCTCTTCCCAGAGTCATAAAAAGGAAAACCAGACACACAGATCATGACACGAACACAGACTGAACAGCTTGCATTGCCACCAGCAAGACTTTCTTTAATAGTGATGGCCAAAGTGAAAAGTGTGACTAAGCCACCATCACTTTGAGTAAAGAAAACAAACATGGTGGAGCAATGAAAAGATAAAACAAAGCACTTTTTTTGAAACTTTCTCTTCCTTCTACACAAACTTATAAAAGCAACTTGAGAACTGAATTCACAACACCAGAGCGATCCACAAATAATACTTTTTTTTTCCCAGGTAGGCAACATGACAGCACAACATGGTCAAATGGTTCAGGGGGGTAACCTTTTCCCAACACAACACATTCACAGAATCCTTCCTGGTCGAAAATATAGGAAATCAACTGAATATGATGGGAAATATCAAGGAGGTGCCACTCATTTAAAGTTCTATAACAAATAAATAAATGTGTGAATAACACAATCAGTCCAACTGACCAGCTGCTGCGTTGCCATAATCAGCCCAGAATCTTGTAAACACAACACCATCTGAATATGTTCTAATGACAAAAATAATAAAAATAACACTCTTCTGCAAACAGTACGCTAGCTACATCAATCAAAGTATGGATGGAAACCAAACATCAGCATTTGGCACTTAAAATGAAATAAACAAAACATTCCTCAGTAAGTTAATGTACATTGTTGTAAACAGCTAAATGCCAACTTTAGGGCATGATAATAGACAATCAGTTTGGTTGGTGTTTGGCGTACCAAGACTGTGTCAGCACGAAATGACGTGTACTGCGTCCAGTGTTACGTTTTCCCTTTAAGCATGTAATATGTGTCAGAGAAAGATTGAATGTGTCTGAGCTGACACTTAAAGGGATAGTTCAGATTTTTTGAAGTGGGCTTGAATGAGGTACTTATCTATAGACAGTTTATTTCATATAGTAGATGCCAGTCAGAACACCCCCAATTTGAAGGAGGCTAGAATCTGACACTGAAGCTAAGCAATGTACTGCTGTGGATGGGGGCCAGCAACAAAATGTGTTTTAGCCACTTAAAAAAATTGCTTTCAACAAAAACATCAATATCAATTTAAGTGTATGTATTTAAGTTATTTTCACTCCTTTACCTTTCCACCAGACAGCCAGTCTCAACTTAAACAGCTCCAGTGCCCCATACATGCTCTTGTCAAAGCCACCAGACTCAGTAAAAAAAACACAATAAGCTTGCTGGTCTACTGTTGCTTTGATCAGTTAGTTTTGTGTTATTGTGTGACTTTGGTGACTCCAAACTAACCCCTTTAAATGCCTAAGTCACACAATAACACAAACAAGATAACTGTCCAGCACTAGTCCAGCAGCTTCTGCCTTCAGCAATGTTAACCCTTTGAATGCAAGCAAATTGGCTTAATTTCTTTCAAAAACATGGACAGAAGGTGATAAACAACTTCAGAAGAAATTACCCTAAAAATGGCACAAAAGCCAAGGAAATTACCTACAAATTAGCAAAAGTAAAAGGAAAGTTAAAAAATCAAACAAGGAAATGACCTGAAAAAATGTTCTTAAAAATAATAATTGTCAAATAATTTGAAATACATAATTATGAACTACTAATTTCTTGTTAAGTTGCTAACTTTTTTCCCATAGAAAAAGAAATAAAAACCAATTAGCTCTGGGTTCAAAGATTTAACACATGTGAAAGGCATCTGAGCCCAACATAAGAAAACTGATGGTGATCTAGGTTTCAGAAGGTGAAATTACTGGGGCGACTTCTAGCTCACTGGGTAGAGTGTGCGCCCAGTGTGCCTGAGGCTTCTGCAGCGGACCAGGTACGAGTCCAGTCTGTGGGCCTGTGCTGCGTGTCATTCCCCCTACTCTCTTCCACCTTTCCTGTAACTTTCACACTGTCCTATAAATAAAGGGGAATGCCTCCAAAGAATAATAATAAAAAAAACAATAACAACAACAAAAAAGGTTTAGATTACTGTTTTTCTCAACAGAGTCTAGCTTTGAGGAGAGCAAAATAATGACTTCACATGGAAATCACTATCTGATATTGAGGTAAAGCAGTAAAAGTACACTATATAAACTTAACTAATATTGAGTTTTTGGGTGGGAATGTCTAAAATACATTTTGCTGCTGGCCCCCATCCACAATAGTACATTGCTTAGCTTCCATGCAGGACTCCAGCCTGCTTCTCCATATTAAGGGCATGAATACTGATGTCTATTGTATGTAAAACACTGTCTATGGATAAGTATCCCCTACAACTCCACTTCAAAAAAATCTGAACTATCCCTTTAATTGTTTAAGCCTTTGAATACTGAATTGATACTGAGAGATCCCGAATGAAAAGCAGGCAAATCGGAGGTTGAGAGAGAAACACGGCTTTGAAGCTTGATGCTTTTAGATCCCAGGATTGCATGTGGTTTTTGCATGTTAAAAAGAGAAACTGCAAGGCACTGTAAAATCTGCAAATAACGGTAACCACCAGTTACCTCGACATCATTAAATCCGGTGAACGATATGGCCTAACAGGTTCTAATTTGGTCCAGAGGGAGAGGAAAGGTGTCTGCAGCAAAGAAGTGGACGTTAATGTTTTGGCAGTGCCAGGTCCAATCTAGCAGTAGCATTTTTTTTAGCACAGAACTACATCTGCTTCATCCACTAACTGATAATCCTGGAGATTCCACTGTTCCAGCATTTAGAGGATAAATTGGATTGGAATATGTGAAGAACACAGCAAAGGTTTATCTTTTCAGTATTACTAGTTTAGAATAAATGTACATTGTCATAAGTGAACTGAAACATTACAAAACAAACAATCACTGATTTAAACATGAATAGTTTTACATTCATGTATCTCTCGCTGGGCTTTACTTTACAGGCGAGTTTCACACTCAAACTGAAAATGTACAGAATCTTGCACCTTAACTGAAACACTTATAAAAAGCCAATTGTTTTTCAATATGTGTCAGTTCACTGTAGGAGAAAATATGGCTGTGGGGGGGTTATAACGACACCAAAAGAAGACTAACATGAAGCGATGCATGACGGCTCTTCAGTCGACATTTGGCCAACAAACTGTGTTCCTTTCTCCCCTTTTCAAACAGATCACGCTGTCTAATGGCTAAATCCCAAAACTCAACAACAAAAAGTCCAATTGTACACAACCCTCTCAAAATAATAGTTCTCATAATAGAACCAAAAAAAAGGAGCCAAATACACATATGTATGGAGGGATTGTGTGCACTGTGTTTGTGTGTGTGTGTGTGTGTGTGTGTGTGTGTGTGTGTGTGTATGTGTGTGGTACATTAGAGTGCAAAAACTGTCAGGGGTCTTGTAAACTCAAAAATAACCTAAACCGGAACTGAGAGCTTCACCAAAAGAAAGAGACAAAGTTCTGTCTGAGAAAAGTGTGGAGATCAGAGTCACTTTTTCAGGGGCTGGTAGACTGAGGCGTTGGGGTCCAGGGAGGAGGGACTATTGTCCATGAACTTAGAGGAGTAGTGTGGGGTGACGGGGCTCAGGTTGCTGCCGTCTGATGAGTAGGACAGGCTGGGCATCACTGCCATCACCTCTGCTATCTTCTGCTTCAGCTCGGCGATCTCCTGCTCCCTCTGGTGGATCTGGCCTGGATGAGACCGAGGACACAAAGACATTTATGTGACAGAGCTGAGAGGAGGGGGACATTTGTAATTATCCCTGGGCCAGGTGTTGAGATAGCCATTATTAGGTTTGGGCGGTATCATGGTATACTAGCGTATTTAGAAATCCCCAAGGTATGTTTTTCAATACCATCATAGATACAGGCACTCCTCTTTCTATTAAACTCATTGTATGTAGTGCACAGCACGCACCACCAGAGCTCATTTTCCCGATGTTGTTTAGGTTGTTTCTTTCTTGTACTTTTCACAGATTTCTTGCTAACTTCTGTCATTTCCTCTTGGTGCTCAATACCTTCTTCCCATGTTTCTGAATGACTACATAACTAAATAAAGCCAATTTCCCAAGTTTAAAAGGGTTAAAAGGGTTTTTGCTGAACAACAGTTTAGGATTAAATGAATTAAAAGCCAGTATATAAGCCCAAATATAACCTAATGAGTTCAGTAATTTAAGCGAATAATCGCCCAGGCTATTAAGCAAAGTTTTATGGTACTTTCCTTAACATATTCTGGGTTTCCACTGTAGATACAGTCATATACTGTGTACCCTAGTGACATTTCAGGAGGGTATGAAATATAACATACCACCCAAGCCTAGTGATAATGTCTTAAAATACGATAACAGACATTCGTAGCTTTATTGGAAAACTTCAACAGAAGCTTTGCATGTAAAAAAATAAAAGAAAAAACAACACTGCAGCCTTAACATGAATAAATCAGTGCCTGCCTACCTTGTGCTATCTCCAGCTGCCTCTTGGCATCCCCCAGTGCAGAGAAGAGGTCCAGTTTGATCCTGGTCTCAGCGCTCAGGCTGTTCTCCAGGTGCTGGGTCTTCTCCTGCATTGCTGACAGCGCTGACATCAACACCTCTGTGTCCTTCTCATTCTCTTTATACTTCCGAAGCTCCTGGATGTCACAGCAGAGGAAAGAAAAATCACACTGAATTAAAATGATGATGGTTATGCTACAAAAAACATTTACTTCTTGTGCATGTTTAACACTAATCAAAAATTATTAAAAGCAACTAAACTGCCTCATTTTCTGAACAAAGCTGTGCTAAGTGTTCCATGCAACACAGGCACAGGGGGTCTATTTATTTAATTACACTAATTAGTCAAATAAAAATGGCATGTCATTGCAGTGAAGTGATTACATTTGTTGTTTGAAATTCAAGTACAGCAGCAGCTTGTTAATGAGAGCTTTTACCCAATTACATTCACAGAATTTACATGATGTGTTTTACAATCTCCTCAATGTGGAAGCTCACATTCAGTATGTTTAAATGATTTTACAAAAAGTCAAATTACTGTATGAGTCCCATTAAAACTGGACTGGACGAACACATCCAGATAATTCCATTGGAAGTCGAGTTATTCCATCATGTAAAGACCTCAGTCAGACTCTAACTGGACTCTGTGTTTTGTGCGTACTTCTCGTCAATGCACCAGCTTCCCTCATTGATTAGGGATAGGGACTGTTTGTTACTTATGGGGGAAAAGGGGTGCTGAAAAATGGGTAAGTCATTAAAAAAATGTTAGCACTCGTGTTTTTTAATTTTGGCTTAGGTGGGAGACATACAACTTGAAAATGTAGTATTTTACAATTCTTTAAAAAAAAAAGTCACACCCCAGCCACCCCTCTCTGATAAATAAAGCGCAGTCCCACAACACCGGCAAGGAAACTGAGCCATGTAACGCTGTGGACGGGGCCGCAGCGTAACATACTTTAGCCACCAAAAAAAAAAAAGAAGAAAAAAAACAATATCAGTTTAAGTGTTCACTATATTTGAACATTGTCTCCTCTTTACCTTAAACAACAGCTGATGGAGGCAGCAGTACAGCAGCAGCTCCACCGTTCAGTGGAGTAAAATGACGTTTTAAAATGTTTATCTCAACAGAGTCTGTTTTTTTTTAACAGAACGGCGGCATGGTAAAGTGGTGAAAATATTCTAAGTATAACGTAGGCTACACTTAAACTGACACTGATTTCTTCAGGTGGCTTAAACTTATCAGTGAGGGCAGAGTTTGCTCAGCCGTTTGATTATATGTACTTGATGTGGTGGTAATAGTCCAGTTAAATTTCCTAATCGAGCTATAACTGTAGCTCAGCCACACTGTGCATGAAAATGTACTGATTCATAAATCAAACACATTATCTCATCAGAAAATGAGCGGTGTTGCTCCTTCTCACCTGACACTTGCCCTCCAGATCCCTTATCTGCTCCTCCTTCAGTTTCATGTCCATGCTGAGCTTTTTACACTCCGTCTCCAGCTCTCTAATGCGACCACGCAGAGAGTCAGTTGACTCCACTCTGTTGGCGCAAAGAGAAAAACAGCACTTTTAATCATGAAAGGAGAAATGTGTACGAGTCTGCTGATCTTTTCTTTCTTGAATTACTATTTACTAAATCAATCTGCTCAATTAGTAAAATTCTGAGTTAATTTTGATGACACAATGCTGGGTTAGATGCATTTGTATAATGAGTACCTGGTGGCAGCAGCTAATGCTACGGCTCTGGCAGCAGTGGCCTCCTCCATCTTCTTCCTCTTCCTCTCCTCGGCCAGCTGTTTCTCAGCGAGGGCTCGGGCCTCCTGCTCAGCCTTCAGCCTCTTCTCCAGCTGGGAGATGGTCTGCTTATCCTTCTGCTTGGCCTGGACCGCACTGTGGAGCCTGAAGAACACAGAGGAACATTGTCAAACTGACTGAATCATAAGATGAACACACTTAACACTAACACCGCTGCAGTCTTTGTCTGCCTTCTGCTTGTTGTAGTAGTCATTAAAATCATTTTCCAATGTTGTGTCTAATGCTGCCTTCTGTATTTATTGATGTGAGTAAAATGGCTGAAATCATGTCACCTTGTTTAAAAAGTTTTTAAAACTACTTTTGCTGCAGTAACTTTTCTGCAGTTAGCAACTATAACTCCTATTCTACAGAGTTGGTAAATACACCTGAGATTTAAACGGTTTAACCTTCAAGTGTGTTCACTGATAACGCACCACTACCATGACACTAACAGAGAAAGACCTGTTTGTGTACCAAAGGTATTCACTGATAGAGATAAAAGTCATAAACCTAATACCCTTTCAAATCCCTTTTGTCTCAAACTTCGGGAGCACTAATAGGCAAGGTGAGAAAAAAACATTTGCGAGTGTGTGTAGCTGCAAATAATTAACTCAGCTAGCACAAAGAAACAGATAAAACACAAATTACAGAGATGGAAGTTGTTGCAGCTCCACTCAAGTAGACCTACTTTTAGTTATCACAGTCATACTTTATCAAGTGTGAGCCACATTTTGAATTGCAAGCCTCTTGTGGCAAAAGTTAATATCTCCTGTGCATTAGTCCATAACTACTTTATTGAAAATACATGGTACAAGAGACATAACTTGTACAGATGAATACAAATTGAGGGATGTATTTTGGGAAATGAACACTTCATATTATAATTCTCAACTGCTCTCTAGTACCATTTTTGTAGGGCCGGTCACTTTCTGGTCTGGTGGGTTCATTATGTTTCACAGTGGACATTTGGAGACTGAGAAGGTAGAACCTTTTTATTGTACTTTCAATGCTCTTCATGTCGTGCACTAAGTACTTCATTCTGCACAGCTTTCTAACTCTCAAAACAGCCTAATTAAGTCTATCCTGATATCTCTTGAGAGGAAAGGCAGATATCTCCTATATCCCATCCATAGGAGTTTAATTTTTGGCCAACATTGCCAGCAGAGCTTCCGTGTCAAACATAGTACCTTATGCGATATGTCATTTTTATAACTGTTCTGACTGTCTTCAGTTATATGGAAAGTTCAGTCTGTTGCTGGTTCCTACTGTTATGTTCTGTTCAGGATGAAAGTGGCCTATACAACACTGTTAAAAGGTCATAGCTCAGGCAGAATTGACACATCATGATTGTTTCTGTGGCTTTTGTGGTCTGTAACAAAGCTTCTCAGGAGGAAATAACGTACTGTGAATCACAGCTCAGCTGACAGCAGCGCTGCAGTCACCAGTTAGGGGAGCTAAACTGGTGACAATTGATTGGTCAGTTGATTCAGAATGGTCAGTTGAGTTTGGATAGTCTGTGTTAAAGATTTGTTCATACATGTGCTGAAAACCTCTTCAGTCTTTCCTCAAAGGTATTTAGTGCTGTTGCTTTTACATACAAATTGTGACAGAAGTAATCATATGAAGATTAAAAACAGACCACTGTGAATTATAAAGACTTCTATTTGGACAACTGGTCCTGATCAGTAGCCAATAGGGGAGTAAATCATATGTTTAATCATGATATGACACTATAATGATTCTTTGGACAATGGTACAATATTAGCTACGATGATTTTGATTCCATTCAGATCAGGAGATGGCAATGGATATGAGATATCAGTAAATATCCTCATCATCTTTTTCTTGGCTGCTTATCATTATCTGCCTGGCACCAGGTCACTAGCAGGGTTTGAATGTTTAGAAAGGAGGTGTGCTTGGACAGAAATGGGGGCACAGATTTGCCAAGGGTATTTCAAAATAAAGGCATATATATCTCAATCATGACAGTACATATCAGTGTTTTCACACTGCATCAAGAATATTGGATCATTGATCATTGAATCGATATATTTATCCATACTAAGCTGACACATTGAGAAAGCATAGATAGGCTGAAAATACAGACAAAATAAAATGCTCTACTTGTTCTTGTTCCATGTATTTGCAGGGTTCTTGGCTTTTAGAATTTTTGGTAGACAGGATACACACAACCAGCTTCCAAACCCAGTACTACTGTTGTGTGACTGAAACCCTACAGAGACCACCTTGAAAGACAGTTTTGCCCCTTTTCAACATCAACTTCATCTATTCAGGTTTGGAGTATGGTGTGACAATACTCCCTTCTTGTCTGGCACTGCAAACTTACTGCATGTCCACCAGTGAAAATTGGATTTTACCAGGATATTTTTACAATGTACTGGCTGATTTAGTTACAAACCAGAGAGAGCACGGGTGTGTTGTTGTGAAAGTTTTGCTCCTCACATGGACTAAGGTGTGCTGGAGACTACAGTAGGACTATTGAACAAATATCTGATGACTAGCTGAGTACTTTGCTGGCTGTTTTTTCTCATTTTATTTTGCTTCCACCTCCGCGGAATGACAGAGTGCAGCTGCTTGCATCAGCTGAGATACAGCAGGGAAATACAGCATGGAGCATTTCACATCTTACCAGGTGGTATATATCCCCAGTTACTGTTTTTTTGGATCATAAAGTTAAACTGGATTAAACAACCAGCAGGCTAAGAGGGCAGATCACTGAGTGAGTATTTTGTCACTTGATGCTGTGTTGTTTTGGCCAACAAAGAAACAGCTTGTTGCTGTGGTGCTGATACACAGACTCTCGGCACTCCATCCACAACAAGGCTTTATGCTGTTTTTTCCAGTGTTCTAGTTGAACAGTCAAGTGAGATGTTGAGACGCCTTTACTTTTTGAAAACAAAATTAGTTTGAGACATCTATGTCCACAAGCTGGGCAGGTTTTTGGGGAGTATTTGAGGTTTGTTCATCAGAAGCTCAGGCGCAATGCATCTGTGTACATGCAGGCACTGACACAAGGACTGTGCAAGAAGGAACACTCAGATTCTCTGTCAATACAGCACACACTACGCAGGTTTCCATTACAGACTTGCACAAAACTTAAGAAATATTTTCTAAATGTTAATAAAACATACGTGGGAGAGGCCACGTATAAGGGGCTTCTGGGAGGTGATAGTCCATGATTTTAAAGAGGAATTATGGATTCAAAAACTTCCAGATGATCTGATAGCATAATGTGACCTAGAAAAGCCAAAAAAAGAGTTTCCATAGCAGTTTTGCAAAATATGGCTTTTTCGAATCGCCTGATATACCACCTTTTGCAATATATGGGAAATTTTTCAAAACTGACATTTCCATTGGATGTATTTTATTTTCACCATTTTAATTTGTGCAGTTTGAGGGTTAGTGAGGAATTTATAGCTTCAGCTGACTGCATTTACCATCAACACTGACTGGATATCCACTTAAAACATAGCAAACTCCTTAAACTAGTCACAGTCACCGGATGTAGACTGTGGCCATAAGCCTTTAGCAGAATGATACTGTGTGCTTCCAGACCTTCCTCTAAAGCTGACATGTACACCGCTGTGGAGGTAGGTCTGCCGACATGAGACTTGTCCTTAATTTACCATCTCCCTACCTAAACATACTGACAAAAAATGATATTTATTATGTAACAGTGATTGTTGTCAGAGTTTAGGTGTGTGAGTATACAGCACATGTACCCACTTGTTTTGTAGCAGCTCGTTGTCCTGCCGGAGCTGGCCCAGTTCAGAGCGTAGGCTGCGGTCCTGGCTGCTCAGAGAGGAAAGCTGACTCCGCAGCTCTGACTCCAGCTGCCTGTTGGCCTGAAGATCTGCCTTCAGACGCTTTACATCCTGCTCCAGCCTTTCAGAGAAGAAAAGATGATCAGAAAGGATCCACAACAGAAGCAAACATGTTTCCTGTAACCAGTAGAGGAACTACTATTTTATTATTGGAGGAGAGATGATGACCGCAAGAGGAAGCAAGGTTTTTTTTGGGTTTTATCCGTCAATCAAGTGTAAAAGTGAACCGGAAAGCAAGGACAGACACTTTAAAACTGATGTTCAGAGACATTTACAGCTCTGAGAGTGGATGTTAGAAACAGTGTGTCTTACCGTACGAGAGCGTCCGGCTTGCCCAGCTGGTTGTTTGGGATGCAGTTCTCCACTGGATCCTTCTGCCCCTTCCCCGCCCCCTTCTGCTTCTTCTCATTCTTACTGGTGGAGGAGCCCGGTGGCACGCTGCCGTTTGAAGAACTGTGATTCCGTGGAGACGAGTTGGAAATGTTACCCCCACCTCCGCTGGCATTTTTGTAGTTCTTCCCCGTTCCCCCCATTTCCTCTTTAGAAGCAGAGTGTGTGTTGGCGTCGGTGTGTGTATTCTCTACTGCCAGGTCGTTATTCAGTCTCTTTGCCCCAACGTAGTTTTCTATGTACTCTGCCTCCTGTAGTTTGGAGTCCAGTGCGTGTATAATACTGTTGTTATTGATTCCAATTGTGTTTTGTTTTTTGCCCTCGCGCTCTTTCGCGGTACTGTCCTTCCCTTTTTCTCGGTACTCCAGTTCTGGGAGTGGGACTGAGGTGCTTTTCTTTCCAGGAGGTGCTCCGTTTTGGGATATTACTGTGGGTTCTACCTCGGAGATCCCTTTAGCTAAAGCAGCTGGAAGTGAACAGATGTAGGCAGTGTTACAAGACACATACAAACACACTGGACCACATTAACCAAAAGCCAAAGCAAACCTGCAATATTTCACTATTAACATGGCTTGAATGATGGCCATTGTTCGTGACAGAAATCAGAGAACATCCCATACGAGATTTATGAGTGGCTTCATGCCTGCAGGCTGATACAGGAGTACTTCCCTGCTTTCTATTATAGGAACTGCTTGCCAATTTTCATCCAGCATTGTATTACAACAGTATGAGTAGTATGTGCAAATGAACTGTGAAAATTTTACTCCATCTTTCCACCATCCTGATCTCCCTAAAAACATCATTCAGCAGATTAGGGCTGGCTCTCGGCTATTGCTCTAACTACAGATTGAACTTCCACATTTTTGTATGCATGGCGCCATGAACAAAAAGAGACGCTTCTCTCTGTCTCTCTCTCAAACTGTAAAACTAAGCAGTGCTGATCAAATATTAACCACAATTCTGCTATTTCTCGTCTAAAATGTCTTCAGAGTCATATTTTGGTGCACTGTTTACCTGCAATACAAGAATTTGTGGCCAAGAAATGGGCACCATACTGTTTCCTGTATTGTAAAAATGGAGGCTGAAAAGGCTGTGATCATACGGTAAAGCGGTGCTGATAAAAATATATTACAAAGAAGAGAAGTATAAGAACAAACACAAGGAGTATATATATATATATATACACACACACACACACACACACACACATATATGTATATACATATGTGTGTGTGTGTGTGGTTATGATTATATATTTTTCTTAATATATTCCCCTATTTAAACAAAAGTTTTTAGTTCTCTAGCTCTTTTTTTGTGTGCTAATTTTCAGTTTACCTTTAACTATATTTTTTTGAAATTTGTATTATATTTCTTGCCAAGTTGCCGACTGCCTTTTTTCCCCTACGTTTTTGAAATAAATCAAACCAATTTGCTCATGTTTCAAAGGCTTAAATGCTTGTGAAGGGCATGTGAATACAGCACAAAGGAAGTGATTTTGATCCAGGTTTCAAAAGAATCAACAAAAGTGAATGCTGCAGTCCTTTTCTCTGTTTTATCTGGTCATGTATCACCCATTTCAGAATTATCTGCATCAGTCTACTGCACTGACAGTCCAGTTTTATGAAAAGACCATCTTTACAACAAAGAAATACTTCTTTAAAGACAAAATAGAAGGAAAAACTATTAGCTTTTTGAGCTTTCACACCAAACTTGTTTGGTGCACTCAAATGGTTCATGTGGTTTTCATTGTGTTTGTTGGTGTGTAAGCTGTCGGTCAAGTTCATCTGGGCTGAGATCGCCTGAAAAGGTACATCTAGGTCTGGTTTGTTTATAGTTTAAAAGAAACACAGATCAACCACAAGGTTATGTGATAGTAGATAGCAAACCCCTGTCATTTTGTTCCCCGTCAGAGAGTGCACTGAAAGTACCATTATAACTGTGTATCGGAGTTGCTAATCATAAGTATTTTCCTTAATGACTTACTGCTTAAACAATCGATTAATCAGTATGTGAAAAAAAACAAGACATAAAAGCTTGTGTGTGTGTCTCACCCTCCTCTGCCTCCCTCTCCTGTCTCTGCAGCATCTGTTGCTCTGGCGGTAAAGCCTGTTGTAGAAGCTGCATGTAGAATTCATTCTCTTTCTGCACTTCCTTCTGTTTCCTCAGTCGCATCTTGTAGCTAACGTAGCTCTTAAAGCCGAAGCCCAGAGTCACCACTGGATAGCCGATACTGGGAGGTGAAGAGAAACACAAAGCCAACTTTGATAACAAGAATGTTTGTTTTTACACTACTCATCATGGACTCACAAAGGCAAAGTACAGGATATTCAGTAAAGAGAGTACTGTGAGGTTTACCAGTGAGCAGCAAAGGGTCGACACAGGTCTACGTGAAAGTTCTTCAGATCTTTGAACCTTATGGCAGCTTCGATGTACACAAACAGGATCCACAGCGATACAGTGGGGAGACAGACTCCTCTTTCTGTGTGATAAAGTTCGAAAAAAACACATCAGCCCTCTTGAAGTCTAGCACTGAAGAAACTTGGCAGCTATGAATTTCTTGTGAGTCTTTAAGGTGAAAAGTGGCCACTCGGCTGGCAGAGCCATAAAGAGTCCAAAGAAAACTCGAACTAACCTGTGTGCCAAACATACTGGACCCATACGTAGGTGCTGGCGGCAAAAAACAGCCATTGGACAGGGATGAAGAGGAGGCAGATGATGTCTGACGTAAACGCCACACACACGAAGAAGACAGAGAACGCCTAGGTGTAAGAGACAGAGACACATAATTCAGTATATATACAACTGTGCTGAAATACTGCAGTGTGTGGTAAACATGCACATATGCACCAATAAAGAGGCATGTGCGCACATGAACGGCACAAACACACTCAAAAAAACTTGTCTTACTGATTCCCCATCCACCACTTTCATTTTTGACAAGTGTTTGTTTTATCCTGATCCTAATCCTAACTGATTAGCAGATTTCCTACAGCAAGTTAGATCTAGGACTTTTTTAATGCCACATCGAATTAAATTTAAGACCAAAACAAAACAAACACATGAACTGACAGCAGTTACCTCAGATTTGGGACAATTTTACCCAAATGTTTAGAGCCTTTTATGCATATACTACCTATACTGGTTTTGTTTACATAGAATTTTTTGTTAAATACCCAATTTTCATTGAATCTCTACTTCCCAACGTTCTCCAGGGTAGTGTAACAAAGCAATAATACTTTGTTACAGTATTTAAGTATTTTTTGGAGTATCTGAACTTTTAGGAGTTTTTATATTTCTGTCAACTTTCACTTTCACATTTCCTAAATAAAATATATACTTTCCATGACTACATTTGCCCTCGGCATCTTAGTTACTTACTTCAAAACAGGGAAGGAAGGGAGGAAAAGAACAGGGGAAGGAAGGAAGAATGAAGGAATGGGAGGGAAGGAAAACTGGATTTTGTGCTTTGAATTTTTTGAGCTGTACGAAAGGCCGTGTTTTTCTTCAAGTGTAATGTACGCTTAATTTTTAAGATTGTGTATGTTACGAAGGAATAAACTTCATAATTCTCAAAATTCTGACTGCTTTTTTTTATTAACAGCATTTACTTGTAATTTTGCTTTCAGTACTTTGGTACATTTAATACCATACAATTACTATGGATAATTAACTACATAAATATCAGATACTTAAGACTGTTACTTAAATAATATTCTATTAGGTGATTTTAACTTTTACCAAATTCATTTTCTGGCAAGATATCTGTGCTTTAACTCAAGTACGGCTGTCAGATCCAGCACTGACCGACAGTTAGCTAGCAGACAGCGTACGCTGTGCCCTGAGCATCCTGACCAGAGACAAAACATGAGTGTTGTTGGTTCCACTATCCCGACACGGTCCTGATAATGCAAGAGGAAATTTTAGAAATTATTTTAAAAAAGGATTTTTAGCAATTATTTGAGATTTTTTCAATGCAACGTCAGAAAAAAAAATCTTACTACTTTTAATGTTGTTAGATTTTTAAGACTTTTGAAAGATTGAGACATGTTAATACCAATTAGGGCTTCATTTTTAGATTAATGAATTCAATGCCTTTTAAGGCTTTTTAAGGATTTGTGGGAACCCTAGATTTGAGTGATTTTTTTTTGCTGCATCACAGTCATATAAAGAAGCTCTTACCAGCCCCTGATATCTGAAGGAGTCGTAGACACTTCTGATAAAAAGCCAGAAGGGCCACAGGTACTCAAACCTGAACTCCAGCACAAAGTCGGCCAGCAGAACTAACACCCACACTACCAGGAACTTCAGGTACAGGAACGTACTGCGGGACAAGATAAAGACAAAAGTTAAACAGAGACACAAGAAAGAGAGGAGACTACATGAGCTTTACCGTGGTTTTAGATTGTATCATGACAGGCATCAGGTTTATAAAACAGTCTGGTGTTTTTAAGAACAACATCTTCTGTGTGATTGCAGCATTACCTCAAGTTTCCTACTGAACTTGAAAGCATTTAAATGCAGATTAACCTTTAAAACCTGGATTGACATCAGTTTTCTTGTACTGCATACAGATGCCTCTCACAAGCTGTTTAACCCTTTCAAAACAAAGCAAATTAGTTTGATTTCTTTTAAAAACACGGGGAAAAGAGTTAATATGCAACTCGGAAAGAAATGTCCCACAAATTGCTAGAAATTAGTCAAAATAACTACAAATAAATACATATCTTTTACATAATTTACTTTTTCATTTTAATTATTTATTTATGCATGCTTATTTTCAGGTAATTTTCTTTTAACTTTTTTTTTTTAAGTCAAAGCCAAAAATGTACCTTTTTACACTGCCTATTTAACTCGGTAATGACTGCAAACATCTTCTTAAACTTGATTTTAAAATATTTTAAACAATCTTTTTATCTTTGCACCACTTGTTTGCTTTTTGCTGTTTTCAATTATTCAAAATTGCAGATCATTTAATATTTTACCTCTTTACTCGTTTAATGTAAATTTGTATCCATTGTTGTGTTTTGTATTTTACTGCACTGTAAAGCACTTTGAATTGCCCTGTCTATGAAATGTGCTATACAAGTAAAGCTGCCTTGCCTTGCCAAATCTCCTGCTAATAGGCCATGTCTTGTTAAGTTGCATGTTGCCTCTTCCCCATGATTTTGAAATGAATCAAGCCAATTTTTCTCACGTTTGAAAGGGTTAAACAGAGCAACAGTGACCATGAATACACATCTAGCTATCCAAGTCTAATTATGCGTTTATATTAATAAAGACACTGAAATAGATAATCATGATTGTTACATTTTCACAAGTGAAGGAGAGTGGGGTAGAGAAAGACAGGTAGAGCAGGCGTGTGCAGTGTCATGTCTGGACATGTACCTTACAGCACAGCTGGTTTCCTTTCTCTGGCTTACCATCAATCATTGTAAAGAAAAATGCAAGCTATTTTGTTTTTGCATCTTCTTAAATAATGTGTGCTTTGCATGTCCCAGTCAGCTCTAATTGCTTTTTTTCCCCTCGCCATATTAACATTTAGACCTTTGGCAGACAAAGCCCAGGTGAGAGCCCCGCCGTCGGCGTCACCCCGGACATCAAAACGAGCGCATCTGACATTGCTGCTGTCATTTCAAGCTCGAGCCTGATTATTGTCATAAGTTCACGCTGTCTTTTCTTTACCTGAACGAATTCCCACTGAGCATAACGTGTTACAGTTCACAGTTAATTAGCACAAAGTCCCGCGGCCACATTTCATTTTAATTTGGCCAGAATTTGAATTAACCACCAAACCGGAGACAAATTCGAAATACCACACAAGTAACGTTAGGCCTAACGTATTATTTTGACAATATGCGGGCATGTTCATTTAGCTCGTTGTATGTAGCATCAACCTCAGGCTGCTCAAACAAGATTGTAGCATAGCGTGGCAGCCCTGTCTTGACATAAGCAGAGAGGCGCCATTGTTATACAATAACGTCCCTCCAGCCCCTTTTTTGTACCTGCTATATATACCCTCGGTGATTCGGTTCCGTTTTAACGGCCGTCGGAGTTTGCTGCAGTCCGCATTGCGCCGCTTCATCCTCCCCCTGTTGATTCACTTGTGATATCGGTCTGGTAACTGGGACTGGAAATGTCATTCGCTCATCCTAATAATCACACTTCTTCAATTATCCACCATTGTTGTTGTTTTATGCACATGAAACAAAGAAATAAATAAAAACAGTCCTCCGAAGGCCCTCCCCTTTTCACGACACGCTGCGTCCCTCGTTGCTGACGTCTAACGTCATGACGTCGTGGAGGCGTAGAAAACATGGCTGCTCGCTACCGGTTGAGACGTTTCTGTCAGTTTTAAATGTTTAATATTCACTTCTGAGAGGTAAGTGTGATATTAATGAGTTATGGCAGTGTTATTTTAGTTTATGCGCCGTAGTTCGTTATTTGAATGCAACTGGTACGTAAAATAAGCCTTTATACACATGGTGTGACATGGTAAAAGTTACCCATGCTGGCTCAACCACGTTTGTTTTCAGACTTGGTCAGGCAATTAACCACTTTGTTACTCCCTTAACAGAGCTGTAATTTGTCTTAAGTTTATTCAGCTGCAAAATTACAGTAGAAATGTCCCTATAATTTCGATAAAGCAGTCTCTGGTGTAATTTGAAGATGTTATAACGTGGATTGCGCTCTTTATTTTCATGCAGCAGGGCGCACGTCTGCAGTGACGAAAATCAATGATTTTTTTTCTAAACGTATTGGTAATATGGATGTAAGCTTGTTGTTTTCACTATTTCATGTTGTGCTGTGGTTGTTTCCAGTGAAAACAATTGAGTTAAAGTCAGATAGATAGGGACTGTTTGTTATTTCTTGGGGGGGGGGGTAAAATCTGTGTTGTGTCCAAATGTGTTTCCCCTTTGAATAATGTTTCCCACCTGTAATTGCAAGGGCCTCCATTGGTGGTAGGCAAGGCATTACAAAAAATTAAGCACTGGGGAGCTACTTGTTTTTTTTGTTTTATATTAAATTTTGGCATAGGCGAGGGACATATAACTTTATAAATTATTTATAAATTATTTCAATTTATCATAGCCAGGAACTGTATAAACAGCAACAGCAGTTTCTGATGAACACATCATTTTTAAGGAGGATTTGCATTTGGCTCAAGAAATGAGACATTTGTTTTGGTGACAACAAACGCCAGCGCTGTGTACTAGTTGCATTGGCTTCAATACGGTCTACATTTAGTGTGAATACAAAAGAAAAGTTATTTATGGTGGAGAGAAGATGATTGATTAGGACAAACATTTATAGATGTGGGGAAGGTCAAGATGAAATAAAAAATTACAACTCAGCCACCCTCTTCCTCTGATAAATAAAGTACAGTTGCTTAGATGGTTTGGGTCTGGTTTAGGTAGGTAACGCATATCAGCAGGGAAACAGTGTTTACCACAACACCGGCAAGGCACTTTAGATCATTTTTTAAGCACGGGGGAGGGGGCTGTGTTTTTGACTTGGCTAAAGGGAGGGAAATACAGCTTAAAATTGTTGTATTTTCTATTTATGTAAATATCATCAGAATTCCATAACCTGCAAGTGGATTTTAAAGGCATATTTTCTTTAAAAATCTCCAAAATTTCACATTTGATCATAGCCAGACACTGTGAAATCTGGCTATTTATGGTAAAGGGAAGGTCATGCATTTCCCCCCTGTCACTCAGGGAGGCTGAAGGTTCATGACATAAATATAAAATATAGCAACCAACACCTTACTTTGATAAATAGATTGCAGTCCCTCAACAATGTGAAATGGATTTATGTTTCTGCAGATAATATTTACCATGGATGAGGTCGAGAAAATGGTGCCATCTACTGAGGAAAAAGAGAAGGAGATTGAGGAAGAGGAGGAGGAAGAATCGGATGAGGAAGAAGGAGATGACGACACCGGAAATGAGGAAGAAGGAGAAGATGACACCAGAGATGAAGAAGAAGCGAAAGATGGAGAAGGTGAGGAACAGGAGGGTGGAGATGATGAGGAAAAAGAAGAAGTAGCCATACCACAGGCTGCTGATAAAATGGAGAAAAGCATTCCACCGCCCGTTAAACCCAAAGAGAAAAAGAAGGATGAGGGCCTGAACCTCAACAATGAGGTGGTGAAGATGAGGAAGGAGGTGAAGAGGGTGAGGGCTCTGATCATCAGGAAGCTGCTGCGGCAGAATGGCGCCCTGAAGAAGAAGAAGGGGAAAGACGCGGAACTAGAGAGGAATCAGAGGAGAGCTGCCAGACTGCTGGAGGAGATCCACGCCATGAAGGTCCTCTCACCAGACCTGGTAGGTTTCTGAAAGGGTCACTATGGTATTTTTCAGCCTGGACCCTAGTTTCCCACAATTTTGTAGATAAGGGACTACTTGGAGTAACAGTCTCTGAAACTGGTCTAGAATTGAGCAAGAGAGCTGCATCTGACACAAAACAGGCTGCAGTGTAACCACTGAAGTTAGCACCATGGATGTATTAACTGTGTTGCTGACGGAGGACAGGAGAGCAAGAGGCCGTGCTATACTGAGCGAGACGAGGTCACTGAGTGGTTTGACACAAAGCTAGAAGCTATTTTATTTGATGACTTAATTACTGTACTTGTGTAAATGGACACGTACATCCCATCACTTGTTTGAATCATGTTGGTATCGGAATAAACCATTTGTTTTAGTTTAAAGTTTCTTTTATTCTTTCTGTCTTCAAAAATATTGAGGGTTTTCCAGTGAGGCATAGTCTACTCACTTTGTTTATAGGAAAAAAAAGGTTTATGATTTAATTTGATGGAAGCATTTCAAACTGTTGAGTTGGTGAAGATTTAAGTGACTTTACATTGACTAACATTTAATATCCAAACTTCTGAAATCCAATGTAACTAATTTCTCGACTGAACATATTTTTATTACTTGCAAAATTTGCAATTTATAATATTATATAGAGCCTCTTAACTTATAAAACTTTATGCATTTGTCTTTGAATCCATTTGTTATTTCACAGGAAAATAAAACACAAAGACCACCAGCTGTGGCTGTGAGAGGATGTTATGTGTTGATATCTGTTGTGCACATGCGTTAATGGAGTTCTTACGGTGCGTGTGTTTATGGAGGTCCGTGTGTCTGCAGCTAGGCTGTCTTGGAGATACTTGGTAAAATGTCTAAGTGGATAAACTGTTTCCCCTGTTTCCAGGTGACCAAGACAGCCTTGCAGAAGAATCTCAACTTTGAACAGGTGTGCAAAAACCCCAAGTCTACTATTTCGGACCGGGCCATAGCGCGCATCGCCACCCACCCTCAGTTCAACAAGAAGATTGAGGCCATCAAAGCTGCTGTGAAAGCCTTCAAAGAGGAGCGGATGAAGGCTGGAAAGAAGGGAGGGAAGGGGAAGGAGCAAAATAAAGGTGCAACGGTGACTCCACAGTCACCTGACACAAAGGGAGAGAGAAAGAGTGAGAAAGAAGAGGATGTTACAGTGGAGAAAAAAGAAATAATAGACAGTAAGGAAGGAGATAGTGTCCTTAAAGACAATAAAGATGCAACTGTTGCTGAACCTGAAAAGGAAATGATAAAAGCAACTCCTTCAGCTGATGCTGCTCAAAGGAAAGAAATGCCAGAGTCTAAGAATGTAAAAGCAGCGTTCAAACAAAGTAGTGATGCAAATGACATTGTGAAAACTAAAAGTAAAGGTGCAAAAAAGACACTTAATCTTGATTCGGCACCTAAAGATGAGGATGAGAGTGATATAGAGTCATCCGATGATGAAGAGAAAGAGTACTTTGACGACAGCACAGAGGAGCGTTTCCACAAGCAGTCCTCCCAGTCCGAGGAGAGCGATGACGACAACGGCTTCTTTCTGGGAAAAGTGAGCAAATTCAAGAAGAAGAAGAAAAAAAAAAGTGCAGAAGCAGAGAAAGCTGAGAAAGGGGGGAAAGCAGAGCAGGTTCAGAGTGAACTAGATGAGCTGGAGTCCAGACTGAAGTCTAAAGCGACTTCACTTCAGTCTGTTTTTTGTTCCTCCCTCTCTGCGTCCAAGCCTGGCGGGGGCAGAGGAGCAGGCCGAGGGAGAGGTGGGGAAAAATTGAGGGGCCAAGGGAAACCAAGAGGCGGCAGTGGTCATAACAGAGATTTCAACAAACAGCCCAAGTTCCAAAAGCAGGAGAAAGGAGAAGAGAGAAATTTAGGGCCCAAGTTCAGCAAACCCTGTCCTGAGGGGCCGCTGTCACCACAGAGGGGCTTTCCTTCAGGGGGCAGAGGGAGGGGGCGAGGCAGAGGGGAGGCTTTCAGGCAAAATGATCGCAGAGGTGGAGGCGTCTTTTCCCATCAGGCACCGCAGCAGGCCCTGCATCCATCCTGGGAGGCCAGTAAGAAAAGGAAGGAGCAGCAAGGACAAATCCTGGCCTTCCAGGGCAAGAAGATCAAGTTTGACGATGACGACTGAAAAAATGGGGGGAAAAAAGGCAGTGAGCAACTTGGTAAGAAAGGTTCCACACAAAAAGAAGGAAGAAAAGAAAATGTTTAGGAATGAGGGGAAAGTCAGGTTCTAATAATACATTTTGGATTATGCAACAGAAAATGAATATAATTTTTTTTTTCTGGTATTTTTTTTATTTTTTATTTTTTTGGTAATACTTTTAAAAAGAATTCTTTGTTTGTTTTTTACTCTTCCTTCTTTTTCTTCTTATTTTCAGGTTACTATCTTGTGTTTTTTTTAACTTTTCTTTTTTGCTTATTTTCAGGTTATCTTGTTTGTTTTACATTCCTTTTATGCTTATTTTCTTGTTTATTTTTAACTTCTCATTTTTTGCTTATTTTCAGGTTATTTTCTTGTTTGTTTTTCTGTTCTTTTTTTGCATATCTTTAGGTTATTTTCTTGTTTGTTTTTGGTTTTTTACTTTTCTTTTGCCTTATTCAGATATTTTTTGTGACAAAGAGTACATCATATACATTTTTACAAATATGCAAATTTTTGGGCCATTTCTGAAGTTGCTCGTTGTCTTCTTTCCATGTTTTTGAAAGAAGTCAAGCCAGTTTGCTCATGTTTCAAAGTGTTAATGCTTAATAGTGTCCTAAATGGGATTTCTGGCACAATACTGAAGTGTAAGTGTTGTCACTTAGTTAGCTGGACGCTCCATACCAGTGGTGATCTCAGTATGGTTCAGTGACAAATGTGATGCAGGACGCAAACTGCATTTTCATCCTCATGGCTGGTACAGGACAACAAACCTGCAGATTTTGTATAAAACATCAAGTGAAATGTAATAATCTATTTTATAGCTGAGAATAATTTTAAATCTAAGCTGTGAAATCCATGACCTGAAACATAATTTTTCATAGAACAGGTTTACCTGTTAACAGTTTGAGAAACATGTAATTTATAAGTATAGAAGTGCTGTTAGAAATGTAAAGGTGGAGATTTGGGAAATAATGTTTTTTTTTCATATTTATAAACCTGTATGAAATTTCACAGCTTTTGTCCAAAATTGTAATTAGGGCCCAGTCATTGTATAGTACTCAGTCTCTGAAATTGATATATGGTGATATACATGATTCTCTCTTGCATAAACTCATTGACTTTTCCCTGTTTTGGGTACTTGTTCCTCACCAATATATGTTTAAACAATATAAAGTTACAATTTCAAGGCACTTTGCTTTGTGACAATTTCAAGGCACTGTCCCATTGCATTAAACAAAACGATTGTTTTTCATATTTTACGTGCATCTTTTTTTCCGATAATTTTGGCTGTGTTCATGCATATGGCATACATTTTGGCAAGACTTTTTATTTTTGTTTAATCTTGGAATCTCCAGGTCAGCTCCTACAATGAGTCTAAAACACACTGGTGTACTTCAGTACTGGAGGCTGTTCTGATACTGGTATCTGTATTGGGACAACTTAACAACATTGCCATCAGTTTAAAGCACGTGTGAGACACCAGCAAGCATCACTTCAACAAGCATTGCAACATTGCAACATTGACAGTTTCCACCATGAACTCAACTAAATGCTTTACTGACCAAACAAAAGATGGGAATTGTTACATCATAGTTTACAGGCAAAACTTTAAAAGCGCAGGCTGGTATCTTCCACTGTTCTTGCCCATCACAGTGCGCTTCTTACACCTTTTTCATTCTCCATGTTTTGACAATCTTGGCAGTGTTCTTGCATATGGGTTTGCATGTTGACAAGATAGTCTATTTTTGTTTAATCTTGGAATTTCCAGCTCAGCTCCTACGATAAGCGTAAGACAGACTGTGTAAACAAAACTGTAACATCCAGACTGCTAAATGCAACAGTCTGGGCTTTTGCCATGGAATTTGTAATTATTACTATTTTCCACCTGATAGTGTAATTTTTTTTAAAACCATATTTGGCATGTAGAGAAAATACTTGCTATGTTCATGAGGTGCACTGTCCTAGTCAATGTTCCTACAAATCATTGACAAAAAAAAAGAGAGAAAATTGACTTTGCATGTATATATTGCAAATAATGTATTTTTATTCTGTTTTTTTTCCCCTTCTAAAAACATAGTGGTATCACGACAAAGCATGGTATTTAAATGTTGAAATTCTGAAAATTAATGAATATTTGATATTTATGATTATGCCTGATATCAGTTAAAAGATTTACTTAATGAAAGTAGAAAATAATAATGTATAATATTTATCAAAGCTCGATTTTGGAAAGTGCATTTTGTGCAACGATACAAGTGTGTGTGTAATATCAAAGCGGGTCCTAAGGGTTAAATATACAGTAATTATAAAATATTAATTCAGTCATCAACACTGAAATGTAGCACATAAAGTCATGCTAGTGCACTAGAATAAAGGGCTCTGAGTGATGCCATTAGTTTCTCCTCCCGTGCTCTGCAGCCATTGGTCGGCTAGAGCTCCGTTCGACGTTCACGGCGTACCAGAGCCCTTTATTCTCGTGCCTACTGCGTACACATAGAGGTGGCCAATAGCAATTGACATGCAAATTGGGTTTAAAACTGACCCGGGGAGTGTGGGTTGTGCATGCGCGTTGAAGACCCTCTCGTGTTAACGGGGGTTCCTGCCTTAGAATTAAAATTTATCTGCGTCATTAACGATAAATGTCAAGCGGTAAAATGATGGAGTGGCAGTGGAAATACGGTTTCCTCGGTGTCGGAGTATGGAAGGTCGGTATTAACGCAGTGTGGTCCGTGAAGAGCTCGAGCGTACGGTCCACCAGCCCACGTCCAGGACTGCGAAGGCGAAACTCTTCTTCTCCGAACTGTCTGGTACAAAGTACGCCACACCTCCCGGGACTCAACAACCGGGAACGGGCAGAAATGTGAACTCGAGCGAGTTAAGGTAACTGACGTTTTAATGGAAAAAGAATTAATGGAGAGAGCTGGTGGGGAGCTAACGTTACGTGAACTCAGACAGAACATGAAATGCTAACATGTCGGGTGACGTCAGTAGCTGGGTAAAAAGTCCTGAGTGTCCATAATTAGATAGGTTAGCCCACGTTAGTTTATTTACTCAAAACTTCAACTATTTCATCTGTATTCTATCATTAAAAGTACAGTAACGTTAACGTTAGATGACGTACCGCAATAACCATTTCATAACGAACGGACCATCTGGACGTGTTTATTATTATTATTATTATTATTATTATTATTATTATTATTCCGAGCTTGTCGCTCGTGCGAGTTTCATTTTCAGATGTTTTATGCTTAGATACTTATATCTGGGTTTCTGTCTAGTTTGTCAAATTAACCACACGGTCACATACGTGAGGCCAATGTATTTCCTCTGACATTTAGCATTATTAATAACCCACAATGCAATGAAAATTAGCTACGTCAAGCTCGCGACGGCTAGCCTGATTGTAACGGAAGTGCTAAATCCGTCTTCAGAATAAAAAAAGTTGTTATTTAAGTAAACGGGGAAACAAAACTGCTGTTGGGGTCAATGCGTTTGAAAATTATTAATAGTTAAGTACATATTATATTAGTAGACTTGACACATACAAAAGGAAATGAAATTTATCTGTGAATTACAGTTCTTTTTTTCAATTTAGTTTGAAAAAATATTGCTGGTGAAAACCAAGTTTTCTCTCTCAAAATAAAAGTAAGACACCATCAGCTATTTGATGTGGGTATGTGGGTGTATGCATATACTTTCAGTTAATTAGAGTACAGGTTTAAATTAATAGGGAAGCTGGTTAATTATAATCATAGTAATAAAAATACTTATTATATTATAAATATGTATATATTTATTGATATTCATGTTTAATTCATGATTTATAAGGAAGGGGTGGGATTAAATAAGTGTGTACTTCTTTTCAGTCCTCTTTCAAAATAAATGAAGTCATCATGTGTTTCACCATTTCTTTTGTTTTATGTGCTATGTCGTGTGTAAATAATACTTTTTTTTTGCTGCTTGTTGATTTAAACATTTCTCTATTTTCTTTTTTATGTTTTCAAAGTAAATCAAATTAAATATGTAGGTGTTAGCTTACCATTACATGGAATTTGTCCAGTATAAAAATATGAATACTTTTCTTTTTTTTTTTTTGAGTGCTAGGGCTAGAGACATGAAAAATATGCCAATGCGCATCAATTAAGCCCTTCTAAAGGGTGTTGTGACACTATGTTTATGCTTTTCAAACCATCCTGAGTGCCTTGATCAGGATACTTTATACCACTTTTTTGTTATAACCCCCCATCCCACTTTATGTTTTTTTTTCTTCTAAGGTGTATTCCCTTCCATTAGCGCCGGTGGTATGAATGGCAGGCACTCCTGCTGTTTCTCATCTTCAAGAAAATCTTTTGTTGCTGAATGCCTTCTTTCTGTTTTTTTGAGATACATCAAGCCAATTTGCTCAAGTTTCACATGTTTAATGTATTGTGATTGTTAGAGCATTTTGCAGACAAAATGTCTAATTTTGGCCGGAGACTTTTAGTTTGGGGCAGTGTGAGAACTGCCTTGAAGATGTGACATCTGAGTAGACAAACGTGTTCGAGCAAACGAGACTGTGGTTACGATGCTTCTATTTTGAAGGTGTAGTTTTGAAGCTTCGGCGAGATTGTTGTATTTCCGGTAGCTTTACGTTTGTTTTACCTTGGACTAAGCAGAGGCTTTGGGCTGGGGCATCACACCGCGGCTTGTCGGGACGTACTTTTATACACTTTGGCCCTCGAGCACCGCACGTGCGGACGGCGCTGTTTAACAACCGACTTTGTGTGGAGTCCATCGGTAAGGAGGTCATTGTAAACCGCACTGTGTCCCTTATTAGCAGAAGCAAACTACTGTAGGCCGTGGGTGTGCATGGAAGGGGGATGGGAGGTGTTGCTCTAACTAGCTAAAAACACTGGGGAGGGAAGCTCGCTCCTGTCCCAACCCACAGGTCAGGGACAGTCTTTAATTCCACTGAATAACCAGCTCCGGGTGATAACATGAGCTTAGTGTTTCACTTAGAGACACAAATATTGCTTCTAAATACATGCAGCTTAAGTCACAACCGAATACAATGGATTCATGACTAGTTTATACTGGATAATTGCCCAAAATGGCTTCCCTGTTAGCCACATTATTCAAGGAGGTAATTGCAAACTTAACTTAATTGTAAGTCTAGTTGCTTGGCATTGTCATACAAATCATTGTTATCATGCATGCTGTATTCTTTCACTTAGGTAAAGAGAAGGCTGGAGCTGGAAGCGGTGACCCTCAGGATCTTCAGGATGGTGGCTGGACCTCCAAAGACACAAAGCCAATGGCCTCTCCATCCCACATGGGAGGACAGAGTAAGACTTTGACTTGTTTTTAACCCTTAGGGCTTGCTTTAATATTACACACTTGTATAGCTCTGAACATAAAATGTGTTTTGTTTGTTTTTCTTTTTAATCAAGCTTAATCAAGATATTGTACATTAATATTTTTGTTCTACTCTCATTTAGTTATTGTGTTTAATCAAACATCAGGCCTAATCATAAGAATCAAATATTCATACATTTTCAGAATTTTAACCACATTTTCAGAATTTTCTTATGCTTTGATGGCTGTGGGACCAAAAAATGCTGTTTGAATGGGTTTCAGTGGATCATTTTTTGCACTTAACTGTATGAATGTAATTATTTAGTTTACACAGTGTTTTTTAGGCTTATTGTAGGAGCTGAGCTGGAAATTCCAAGATTAAACAAAAATAGACTATCTTGTCAACATGCAAACCATATGCAAGAACACTGCCAAGATTGTCAAAACATGGAGAATGAAAAAGGCATAAGAAGCGCACTGTGCTGGGCAAGAACAGTGGAAGATACCAGCCTGCGCTTTTAAAGTTTTGCCTGTAAACTATGATGTAACAATTCCTATCTTTTGTTTGGTCAGTAAAGCATTTAGTTGAGTTCATGGTGGAAACTGTCAATGTTGCAATGTTGCAATGCTTGTTGAAGTGATGCTTGCTGGTGTCACACACATGCTTTAAACTGATATTGTTAAGTTTTCCCAATACAGATACCAGTATCAGAACAGCCTCCAGTACTAATGATGCTGGATCAGTAATCAATGAGTATCTGAATCAATGCACAGATTAGATATCACGTACTTTATTAATAAACATCAACGTAGTTTTTACACCTGGATAAAAAGCATGTTTCCCAGATATTAGATTTACTTAGCCACTCTTTAACAGTCTCTACACTTAAAGTTGCACTGTGCAGTCACTGGCAACACTTGTTTAACGGCGGCTAACAAGAATTGGTTTCTGAGAAATACTGTAACTGTTGGCAAGATGTCAGCAACTTAATATTTTACCCTGGAAAGTACCACCAGTAAAACAGCAACATGTACAGTATTCAAGGCTGCAGTTTTGAGTTATGGCACTAGTTTTGCCAAGTTCTTATAAATAATATAAAGCATTTAAAGACACCTCAGGGATGTATTTGTTCATGTTTCACAAAGTGTTTAACCTGAGCCATGCCATACAACAAGGATAGCAATCCTTTCACATCCATACAGGCTTGTAGTATACAGCTGATAAATTTTATTTGAACATAATGTTATGTGATCGGTCCTCAGTATCAGCAGAAACTCAAGTGTAGGTATCGGAAAATTTACTGGGAAGTCAAAAATAGCATCAGAACATCTCTACCAAGGTGAATGGCCTTGTGATCTGGTGTGTGTTTGTGCATTCTATACAGCAGCTCTAAATTTACTTGAGTCTATGTGTGCATTATCCTGCACTACTTTTTAAGTGAAGTAGTATTAGTGCGATTTTTCAGAAGTAGCTTCTAATCTGCTTTGTTTCTCTGGAGATCCTGGATCTGTTCAGCACACCACTTCCAACAGGTTCCCACACACTTATTTATTTGTGGCAGCTCGCCACAATTAAAACATTTTCCACAACAAATTGATTTTAAATTTTTGGATCTGGACCGTTCGTTAGGAGCACTATATTGCACCTCAGTCTTGCAGCACAAAACCTACTCAGGGTGCAGACAGAGCAGAAGAATGTCAGGGAAAGTAATTTTAATTAAAATTAAAATTAGGGAATTCTTGATGATTAAACAGTGTTATGTTATGGTATTGGAATTTTTAAATTAAAAACGTAGTATAACCACTCCTTGTTGCGCTCAGTGGCAGCAGAAGAATGGCAAATAGCGTTATAATCAAATTAAAAACACTTCACTGTGACGTATGAGAGGCACTCATTAAAGACTCTGTCAAGAAAACATTACAGCCTGACAACTTCTCAATCCTCACCCGTTTTTCCAGCTCCCGCCTCCGATCCCGTAGCACGCAAGTCGCTGTTCAAGAGATCATGCAGTGACACCTCGCTCGGTTTCTTGACACGGAGGTTTGCAGACATGCTGAACCAATCGGCTGATGGGGTGTTGGATCTAAACCTAGTCTGCCAGGAACTCTGTGCCACGAAGAGACGCATCTATGACGTCACCCATGTCCTTGAAGGGATTCAACTCATCAAAAAGAAGTCTAAAAACTTGGTGGAGTGGCTGTAAGTATGTGTGGATGAGTTGTAGTGAGAGCACTTTGGAAAGGACAACTCATAAATGCACATAATGGCTAGTTAAGCTTTGTAAGTGGGTTTTGTTGAGAATAATTGATGTTATATTTAACAAGCAAACTTAATTATGGTTCATCTCTACGTAATATATTATATATATATTATTATTATACATGCTTTAATGATGTAACAACAGACTTAAGTTTTCAGTCTTAATGTAATGACTTCATTATCCATGTACAGTTAGCATTATTATTGAGCTAAGTTGTCTCAACCTTAATATCCTCATGATCAGTGAAGCTTGCACATAAGTTTGATGTCTGTAAGGAATACTTCACCTGCAAAATGACTTTTTGTGTATTAATTAATCACCGGCTGTTAACTTGAATTAATGAAGAAAACTGTTTTTTCTTTCATGGGTCCATAGTGAAGGGACAAAGGCGAACATTCTTCATGGATTGAAATAATCAGGGTTTGCATTTCGCCACATTCCTCCAGTTGTATACCCAGAACTTCTCAAACTCATACATTTTCCCTAAATGTTACAATTTCATGTCAGTAAAAACAGTCTTATGAAAGGACAAGTAGCTTGGCATGCACATGCATTTGAACTCTGCTCAAGTGCAGCTTATGAGCTGATGTATGCGGGTTTTTAAACTTGGGAAAACCTCTTAAAAATAGGCAGTAAACTCCTTTTCCATTGCTAGTAGACTCGATACTTGTACACGGCTCTGGAGCAGACAGCCGTTTTTTGGGGGGGTTTTTTGCCACTGGCATGAGACTTTCTCTGGCGTTCCGTTTTTCCCCATCTCTCACAGAGCTCTCTGCCTCTCATAGACACACAAGTAGGGCTTTTGCAGAAATCCAGACCGCAACTATTTAGTCGCATTTTGTGACCATGAAACAACACCATGACTTGCAAATACTAAAAATATATGAACTGGAGAACTGTTAGTTTGTTTCCAGCTTACAGTGACTACATCATCACTTTTAACAGCGCTGCAGTAACAGTCTAACTTAATGAGTTGTAGTGGTGGTAGTGTTAGCAGATGAGGCTATATGTTTCAAAGTATTACGCTGTGGATACTTGATATACAGATGTTCATTTTAAGGGTGAAGTATTCCATTAAGTGATGTGTGTTGTAATGTTAACCCTGTGTTGCTGCTTGAACGTGTGTGCACAGGGGCGGTGAAGTGAACTTGCACATCGATGAAGAGCTGAGGACTCTCGCTGAGGAGGAGAGGAGGCTGGACGAGTTGATCCAAAGCTGCACGCTGCAGGTTCATCAGCTGTGTGAGAACCAGAATAGTCAGAGATATCCTTTGATTGGAATTTGAGCCTTTTTTTCTTCTGGTGTTGTACCTCACATTCAATTAAGTCAGTCTAGAATGTAATGTAGTAATTGATAATGGCTCTAAAGGCCAGTTAAAGCTAAGTGTTTTTTTATTGTAGATTGGATAGATAAATACTTCCTAATGCTTCCACTCACTGTTAATGATTCTCTTATGATTATAATTTAGGGCTTAGTCATTGAGTGTAGTCCCAGCTGCACACAAACACCAGTCAAGGTTGATTATATTCCTTAACCTAGAGGATCACATTTGCCTATTTAACTTACGAGGATGTCCAGAGGATCCCCAGCTTGAAAGAACAGACTGTGATTGTAATCAAAGCCCCTGCAGAGACGACGCTGGAGGTGCCACACCCAGAAGAGGTACACAGTCCGTTTGTGATGTTGAAAAAAGTGGAATTGTTGTGTTTGGCCGACTAAAACTGGACTTTTAAAATACATGTAAACATGTTGGTCCCATTGAAATCGCACTAAATTGAACTTCTCGAAATCTGACTAACACACCCAGGTAATGCCATTGGAGGTCAAGCTATTCTGTCATGTAAACACCTCAGTTGGACTTTAACTGGACTCAGCGTTCTGTGCGTGGTCCTTGTCGCTGCGCCGGCCTCCCTCTTTGGTTAGGGATAGGTACTGTTCGTTACTTACGGGGGGGGAGGGGTGCTGCAAAATGGGTCAGGCATTAAAAAAACATTTAAGCACAAAGAAAGGACTTGTGTTTTTAATTGAGAAAAAAAAGTCTGTACCAGTTAAAGTGTTCACTATATTTGAATATTGTCTCCTCTTTACCTTCCCTAACAGCTGATGGAGGCAGCAGTAGAGCAGCAGCGCCGCCGTTGAGTGGAGTAAAATAACTATTTTCGAAATGGAGTCTTCTTTTTTTTTTTGATGTAACGAATTCAAATCTCCGTCAGTAAGGGCTGTCTTACAGCTTGGTAAAGCGGTAAAAATATCCTTAAATAGTGTAGTTTACTCAGCGCTGTTTGATAATATGTACATTTTCTACCCTAAAGTTATTGTATATAAACAGGTATGATTGTGATTTGGTCTATATCATAGACTGTATAAATAATACAGATTTGTTGCATTTAGCTGAAAGGGGGCATATCTCCACCTGCTATGGTGGAATCGGACATACTTCTGTCAATAAATAGATTCTCGCCCGGTGCTTGTATACTAGGAGAAGCACAGTAGTTTAACTAAAAGGCCGAACTGTAACTCAACTGAATCAATTAATTTAATCTTTTTTTGTAAAGGAAACTCAATATTTTGGCTCAGATACTCCAGTCAGACAATAGAGGGTGGTTAATTGTTGAACTGATGCAACAAATTACATTACGTTCTTGCCACATCCTCCCAAGACACAATTCACTGTAAGTGTCTACTGTCAGCTAGTTTTCAGAGAGTATTTAATAAAAAGCACTCTGTCTACTTCTCTCTGCTCAGAGCCTCCAGGTCCACCTCAGCAGCAAACAGGGGCCCATTGAAGTGTTCCTCTGCAGTGACGACCCTGTCCCTATGGAGGCCATGGGTAGCTCTGTGGCCAGTGTTGCCAATGGCAGCCATTTAAACTCGTCCGCCAGTGACATGAACTCCATCCCCCTTGTGCCTTACTTGTCCTTTGTCCAGGTGTCTTCCAAAGGTGAGTCTTACACTTAATGATGCTTTATGTAATTGGACAATTTTGGTGTTTGTCAACCTGAATCATCAGTGCAAAATCAGGACCCATGTCAGGAAATCAAAGTCAGGTGACTTACAGAATTTCATGCAGCAATTTAATGCTTTTAGAGAGTTTGTATTAATGTTCTTTGGTGTCACAAAGAACTTACAGAGAAATAGCTTATGGTAAACATTATTATTCTTCCATTATTAGACTGCAAATCGATGCACGATATTAGGGCTGCTGCTGGTCATGTGGGGGCCTTCAGCATATTGATTCGTTGTTTGCTCACACAAGAAAAAATGCCACAAACCTTTATAAACTCTGCATATATGTTTCACTACAGAAGAACTAAAGAACAGGCTGCTGTTGGAGGCTCCACAGAGGCACACCTGCATTACCTGCTGCCAGGTTGTTTAACCAGGTCATTATATGACAGCTTCAGAGCGAGTTTTGCAGAGTTCTGATGACAGAAAGACCCCTTCCTGTCCCATAGTTAAAAGCTGTCATGTCTCATAACGTCAAAGGCAATTCATTGTATTAATATCTGTTAATAACAATGTAAAAGCGCGCCCGTGCTGCTACTGTGCTGCTGCCCGTGCATGTAGCGGCAGCACTGGCCTTTATCAGGATCAGTTGTGAGATCGCACAAAGGTTTCATGATCAGCAGATGGATTTATTATTGGCTTAGCTGCTAAAATCCTACCAAAACCACATACCTGCTATCATAAAATCCCAGGTTTGTTTCTTTTTCTTTCACACAACAAACAAACTGCACCAAAGTCAGTTTGGATGCGGACCAAGACCCACCTTTTCAGGCAGTCCTAGTCCGTTTGTTTTGTCCACACCACAGTTCGATTAACAGCTTTCACACCAGCCCAAATGAACCTTACTAACAAGCAAACCAAACTACATATGTGTGAAAGCACCCTTAGATTGCTGGCTCACTTTTGCTCTGGTTTTTAAACTTCCACTGCTCATTTTTTTCCTTCCTCCATGTCCCCTTATCCACACTCCCATTTTCTTTCCAGACAAAGCTAACTATACTTCTGGAATCAGTAGTATCTCCAACCCGCTGCCCGAGCCGACACAACACTCATCACCAGTTACTGTCTCCCCCTCCTCTCTCCGACCTCCCTCTGAGGAGCAACAGAGCTTTGTCTCCCTCACTCCCCCTCTATCTTTCTCTGTGGATGGAGACGAGTATGAAGTGAACCTGACCGAGGATCAGGGCATCACTGACCTCTTCTCCTCTGTTGATCTGGACCAGCTGCCCCTGGATATGCCTCTTCTCTGAACAGCAAACATTTGGAGGCAATTTCCATCTTCTCACAAACAGGATATCAAGAGGATAAAACAAAAGAACTATGCTGATCTGAATGTGACTTTTTTTTATTTTTATATGTACATTTACAGATCCTGGGTGATGTGAGTGGGATGTACTCAAGTATGTGGAGGCCCGAGATCTTTTCATGGCTTCCTTATAGTCTTTAGTACTTGAACTGACATGCATGATGTAGTTAAAACACTGGGGCTGTCCCCTAAAAGTGGGAGATTCGAATCATCAGTCAGAGACCTCTCAGTCGACTAAGATTGCTCTAAGTTAAGGAGTCCTTTTTAAAAATGTTTTATTTCTTTGGGTTTTTTTTGTGCTAGTCAGTGTGCTGTGCAGTGCACTTCTGATTCTGGTATCGAGATGTTGCTGTGGAGTGAGCGCTCTTGACTTTCAGGCTACTCTTTGACTGAAGCAGCTGCGGCACAGAGGAGATACTTGGCATGGAGAGAGAGAGAGGCCACTCCTTTGCTTACAAGTGATAAATTTACAGCTCACAGCAAGTCAATACAATACAGTCTCTGGCTCTTGTTTGTTATATAGTTTCTGCAAAAAATGCTGTTGCACGTTTACGACCCTTCGTGAGCGCTGTCAGCTTGTTCACTATGTCAGTGAGTGCTGCTGTCACACTGAACATTACGCTGAGCCCCGTTAAAACTTAATATTGTAAAACAAAACGAATCTTTGAAAATTGCTATTGACCAGGCAATCTGATTCAACTGGCCTTATTTCGAGTTGGGTACAGGCCTATAGAACACTTTTTACAGAGCTTCAATTTTTCACATTGTTGGGTGTCCTTAAGTGTCCTTCACCAAGGTCTGAACATTGCTGTCTCAACACAGAGCTCCTGACTACCGTCTCTGAAGACATTTTATATTGTGATCACAAAGGAGCCTTAACAGCAAAGCTTCATGTTCATTAAAAGCCTTCAAAATGTAAAGAATTCAAAAGTCGTTTTCTTGGCTCTGCTTGAAAGGATGGATGGATCCAACCTTTTCTTACCTGATACTGAGTTCTAGTCACTCTGGCTATCTATTGATACTGTGTACCGATCCTGTTCTAATGTTCTTTTTTTGTCTTTTTCTTTCTGTACCAGTGTTGTCTCGTTTGTACATATAATTTCCTATATGAAATTACCTGAAATCGTTATAATGTCAGGTAACTTGGATTGAGTGAATTTTTCATTTTTGTCCTGTCTTGGCTAATACGCAATTCATTTAACAAGGTCACATAAAATCTTCTAGTTTCAGACTTAATTTACACACACAAAACTTTCCTTCAAAAATGCAGTAGATTGACATTTAACCCCTTTTTATTTTTTTTAAATTATATTTACAATATTAAAACAATACACACAAGATGCAACCATGTTACCAACACACCACAATCCATCAACATGCTGCAAACATATGCCACAAGACAAGTAAAAAAAACCCTATTTCTAAAGAACAAAGCAAACAAAAACACAGCCATCATGATCATAAGTCTTCTAAACATGGCCTTAATGTGTTCCATTTTTCATAGTCCTTAATTGTTCCCTGTCTTTTGCAAAAATGCCCTCTAACCTGAAATCATTTTTCAAAAAATAGAGACAATTAGGTAATTAGGTCAAACCATCTTCTTTCAATTCAAAAATAAATCTCTTGGCTAATAAAATAACTGTATTTAAATACTTGGGCATCCATTTCTTAATTCACCAAGTATTATTGTTTGAGGGCACATTGTTACCAAGAGGGGCTGCGTAAAGCCAGCTGTCTTTTCAGGGTCATCCAACATGTCACCACATGTAGACAAAACCAAAAGAGATGCAGCATGTGTTTCATTTCAGTTTTACAGAAGCCACAGTTTTGGTCCTCTTCCATGAGCATGTTTCTTGTGGGCAAGATTTTGTTTAGAGTTTTAAATTTACAGTGTTGTGGTTTAGTATCTATAATATAATTATAAGTTAGATCGTGCACCTGTTGCCATGGCAAAGGGGAATCAAATAACCCCCTGCCAGTAAGAAAAATAGAAAAATGTGTCTGGCTTATCATTCAAATAATTTATCTTTTTTGCCTTAAGCCACAGGAAGTATTTAATAAAAAACTACAACAAAACTGTCTTAAAAATCTCTGGCTGTTGGGAGAGGTTTGCTTAGATCAGGGGTGCCCAAACTTTTTTTTGGGGGGGGGGGGCAAAACTGAAAACTAATGGTGGGCAATACACAAACACTTTGTGTATTGTATTGTTAAGATGTAAAGTGGTACAAAGATCCCAAGTTCTCTTAATTGAAATACCTTTCGTCCTTTGTCCTGTCCAGAGGATCCCCAGCTTCAGAGAACAGACTGTGATTTTAATCGAAGCCCCTGCAGAGACGACGCTGGAGGTGCCACACCCAGAAGAGGTAAACAGTCCATTTATGTGTTGTTAGAGAAAGACAAATTATTGTGTTATTCTGACTTTGAAAATACATGTAAACATGTTAGTCCCACTGAAATCAAATTTCTCAAAGTCAGACTAACACACCCAGAAATTGCAACTGGAAGTCCAGCTATTTCATCAGAAACACCACAGTTGGACTAGACTAGGTGTTCTACGCATGGTTGGGTCGCCACGCCGGCTTCCCTCTGTGTTTACAGATAGGGACGTTTTGTTACTTATAAAGGGGGGAAGGGGAGCTGCAAAATAGGTCAGGCATTAGAAATGTAAGCACTGGGGTGGCACTTCTGTTTTTAATTTTGGCTTAGGTGAGGGACATGCAACTTTTGCAGGTAGTATTTTATATTTATTTTAAATAAAAAAGGCCCACTCCAGCCACCCCCCTCCACTGATAAATAAAATGCAGTCCCACAACACCGGCATTGTCTTCGTTCTATGTTTTTGAAAGAAATCAAGGTACAAGGTAACTTTTTTGTCATTTTTCTTAAACGTAGTTTAAGAAAATCTGAAATTTTAAGGTGATCCTAATTCTGCTACATCTTTTGGCGTCGATGGAGGAGTTGAGAGGAAAGAAGCTGCTCTGTAGTCTGGTGGTTCTGCAGTGGATACTGTATCTTTTTCCAGATGGCAGCAGGGTGATCAGACTGTGGCTGGGCTGGCTGCTGTCTTTCAGTATCCTTTGGGCTCTGTGCAGACACCTCACTTCACCGAGGTCACTGATGCCCTGTAGATGGGAACCAGTGATGTTCTGGGCTGTCCTGTCCTGGGTTTTGCACGAACCATGCCAGTTTGTGATGTTTCCAGTCTGTATGCTTTCTATTGCTCCTCTGTAGAAGTTAACCAGGATCTTGCTCTGGAATTTAGCCTTCCTAAGTTTCTGTAGGTAGTAGAGCCTTTTCTGTGCTTTTGTAACTTGGGTGGTGATGTGTGATGACCAAGATAGGTTCTCAGTGACAGTGATTCCAAGAAACCTATAGCTGTTCACCTGCTCCACCTCAGCTCCACTAGTGTAGACAGGGCTGTGTGTCTCTGTGTCCTTCTTTCTAACATCAACAATAAGCTCCTTGGTTTTTACAGATGTTGAGCAGTAGGTTGTTCTCTGTACACCACTCTGCAAGATTGTTGATTTTCTCCCAGTATAAACTCTCATTGTTGTTTGTAATATGGCTGATGATGGTGGTGTTGTCTGCACACTTCACAATAGCATTCTCCTGATGTCTGGTAATGCAGTCATGGGTGTACAATGTGAACAGGAGGGGACTGAGCACACAGCCCTGGGGGGCTCTGGTGTTGAGCACTAATGTAGAGGAGGTGAGATTGTCAGTTTGGGGTCTACATGTGAGGAAGTCCAGTATCCAGTTGCAAAGTGTTGAACTGAAGCCCAGAGTATTAATTAAGGCAATTTGCCTTTTTCAGAGGGTTTCAGAGGGTTAGTAGCCACAACATAATTTTTTTAAAAACTTATATTTCCTCTCAGAACCAAATGTGGACAGCATCAGATCTGAAATAGCAGCCTTAGGAATTCTGCCATTTTCGTTCTTAGCAATTAAAATGAGCTGGACAGCAAGTGAGTGTTCAAATTAAAGCTATTTTAAAACAATGCTTAACCTATAAATGACCATTTGTACATCAATTACTCACTGTGTCATGCTGAATTTGTAAAGAAAACCCTGTCCACGGTAAACGAAGAATGCTAAAAAGGCCAACATTCCTTAAAAATTGAAGTAAATGCAGAACACAACATCAATACTATTAAAGCATTCGATTGCAAACTCACACAACTCGTGCAGCATAATCCAGTATTCATTTATTCAGTTGTATGCTCAGTCCTTAACAAACACATGCATTGCACCAATGCAATGTTTCTTTTTATGGATTATATTGATGCAGAATGACAAGAATACTGTTGCTATATGACTCTCTTTATCTCATCTTTCTAGAGTTATATGTTTTTGAGAACACCTAGGGAATTGTTATTATGTCATATTTCCTTAGTGGAGTTTGGTGTAATATTTTCCAGCAGAAGCAGGATGGGAAATAACCTCAAAAGGAATCTAGTTGTAGTCTTGAAAATAGTGACCCTGCAAGATCCTCAGTCTTTGCAAAATCTTACAGTGTGTGACTAAAAACTCTCAACGTCTTAAGATGTGAGAGCCACAGTCACATTCTGCTAGTGTATGATAGACATTCCCTGCAGTGAAATCCATCTTACTGCATTGCAATATACGAAGAGACACTGGGAGGCAGTGTGATCCCACAGAATCTCTGTTTCAATCACACAATCAATGTTTTGGAACTTTGTGACTAATGTATTTACCCATGTATCTCTGGGTATTTATTGTTATAAATTACGCATCATCTGGAAATTAGTTGAGCTACCTAAACTCAGTGGAAAATTGTTTTGCTGCCATGTAAATATATAATTTTATTCTTCAAAATGTGTTTATTTTTTATTTAACCCTTTGAAACCTGGAGCGACATCACTTTTCTTGTACTGCTTTCAGGTGCCTTTCAGAAGAATTTTTTTTTTTTTCTACTTTCTTTCTCTCTTTTTCAATTTTTTTCAAAATTTTCATTTAAAAAACCCAAATAATTCTTAGGTAATTTTCTTGTACTTTTTACTAATTTCCTTTTAATTCCTGGGTCATCTCTTATTTTGTTGCTCATTGCCTTCTTGCCATGTTTTTGAAAGAACCAAACCAATTTTCTCAGGTTTCCAAAGTTTAATCCATATTTAACCATGTAAATCCTGCTGAGATCAACAATTCCTTGGCCAAGACAGCAGCATTAGAAAAAGTTACAAACAACGATAACCTCAAAAAAACCCCCAAAAAACCCCACAAAAGATAGACAGTAGCATTTAGAAACATTAAAACACCTACGCACAATGACAAGTACCAACTGATGCATTCACCCTTGTACCTCTTGAGAGCAATCAGGCAGAGAGACCTGTTCTTATAGTTTCAAATCTTTTTGAAGGCTGCTTCAAGTGAGGGGCACAAAGCACATAAAAGCTTTCTTTCCAGCTTAGTCTGAGCACAAGGAACAGAGAACAAGACTAGATCTTGAGATCACAGACTATAGGGACAGTCAAATCTCTATTTCATCAAATTGCAAATATAAGCGGGGAGTTTACCCAGTGAGGCTTTATAAATGGACAAATACCAACAACTGTCTATAAAAGGTCAAAAATGGCCAGCCAGCCCTGGAATAAAGCACACAGTCATGAGAGCATTAGAATTTGTAACAAATCTCTGTGCACAGTGATATGCAGTATCTAATGATCAATTTCTATAGCGCAGAGTTTTTGAGTTTGGTTTGAGCTATATCAGCTGTTGACCTTGAGGGCTACATCAGGACAGACACCTGCTGACATGTGACAGATTGTCCGCTCATTAAAGTCTTAACCTAAGGCATCACTGCTAATGATTTACATGTTGAAATAGTTGATTAGATACTGAATGAAAAAGGCTTACTGGAAAATGATTTTAAGGGGCTGTTTACATGGCAACGGCTTTGCATGAGACGTTAAACTTTTGTTGTGGTTTGGCCTTTTGTTCACACAACAACGGCATTTTGGTGTTCTGAAAACGCAAACTTCTGAAACCAGGTTCCAGAGTGTAATCTTTTGAAAACACCTACCCTTCTCTGGCCGTGTAAACTGGCAGTGCACGAATCCTGTGAGAATGGTGACGTCACGGCCGCACTTGGTGCTTGCATGTGGTTTTCTTCTCTGGAGTGTTATTACAGAGTTACACCACAAACTACTGACCTTGCATGCATATTGCAGCATTTTCGGTTGTTTTAGGGATCCGTGTACATGAGGATAATTCCTACAATGTTATCATATGAATGCAGATTTTTTTTAGAACACAAAGGAAAGACTTTTCCCTTTTTTATTAGGGCCCTTCTTATTTAAACATGGCCTAAGTCACATACAAGTGTGAACTTGCCTAGCAGCAATAGAAAATGCTAGAAGACTGCAATAACAGGTTTAAAGCCCAGGTTTGATTAGGAACCTGAAGGGAAATTTTGATTCGTTACAGTGGCTCTGAAGCCAATCATAGAGAATCATAGCAAGTAGGACGTACCAGTAAGTATGTAAAAATGCAAAAAAAGTAAAAATATTAAGGTTAAGAAATACAGTGATAGACAATTTGCACTAATGTGTGAATATTTAAATTATAGTTAAGTATAATGTGCTGAGTTTGTAAAATATAAAACTGTGCCTTATGCTACAATGCAGTGTATAAAACTAGTATGTAAGTTAAAAATCAAAAAATATAAATATGTGTGCAATGCTACAACAGAGATATACATAAGTAAGAATAAAAATAACAATATATACAATATGTGTCACATGTTAAATATAGACTATATTTAAGAGTTGGAGGGATATTTCACATTTGAATAATGGCATAGAGGATTTTGGTGAATATATTTGACTATCTTGACTTGTTCACAGTTGTCTCATTCAAATTTCAGAGACACAGCTCTGCACCTATAATTTTCAGCAGAAGACTGGTTGTTTGGGAATGTAGTGTGTGGTCCAGATAGCATTTATTTCCAGTTGATAAATCTTTTTTATGTCATGTTTATGTAAAATATCCGATTAAACTTAAAAGTTTGACATACATAATGTTTGTCTTCTATATTTCCTTGATAAAAAACAACTATCTCAGCCCCTGCCTTTCTTTGTCTGAGCCACAGCATCTTAGAAAAACACATCACTGCCCTCAACATGATGATGTAATCTGTCGGCAGCCTGCTGTATCAACTCCCGTCCATAGATGGCAGCGTTGCTCCTCAAAACCCCTCTGTAAACCCGGTCAACCCAGTTCCCCATAAACACTGGCACAACACTCTGAGTTCATGGAGAGTCACTGGATCAGTGCTATTATTGATTCATGTGTGTTTCTGTTGTTTTTCTGTCCTCTCTGTGCCACAAAAATTTGCACATGAAAAAAAAATACAACAACCCCAAAGTGATTATTGAATTGGGTCGCATTGAATTTAGCTTGACGTCAGCCCCCTACCATCTCAGGAGGGCTCGGTTAAAGATCAGTCAATATAGCTGTCAATCAGCCAATCAATCGCTCAATAAAGTTTCATTTTTAGAGTGCTTTCCCCCCGTCACCTACAAGCAAATGACGTACAGGAGGAGCTTTAAAAACCGGAACAAAACACACAGATGGCTTGGCTTAAAGGACGAGACACAACTAAGTCACCGCTTAAGACTTGGCCCCTGAGGGGGTTTAGGAGTGACTTGAAGCAAGTGCCATCCACTCTGGATGTGAAGGTTGATAGCTTTGTCCAGCTGTCCCCTCTCCCAAAAATATAGCACTTGTTTCGACGCTGCGCTCTCTTCAGCCAGGCTGTTGTTTTGACTGCTGTAATGCACCGAGGCAGGGAGGGAGAGAGGGAGAGACAGAACAAAAATAAGAGAGGGTTAAAGAGGGAGCATGAAAGCACAGAGAGAGAGGGATAGAGCGTACTACTCGCCTCTCATTGGCTACGGAGAGCACGCCGTCTTTTTGCGTAGCACGCTTCCAGCCAATCAGCTGCCGTAGTAATATTTTGGGTTTATGAATGAAATGAATAGTGAGAGAGCAGGACAGGAGTAGTTTGATTCATCACCCGTAGCTCATAGTGTGCGGAGTACACCAAAGAGATAGGTGTGCTTGTTCGCTGTGCAGGCTGACTCAGAGGGCCTCTGGATGTATTGACAGAGCGCAACAGATGAGCGGGACAGGACGTGCAGAAAGAACCCACAGGCACACCTCCACCTGTCTGCAGTAGACCTAACTTCAGTCTAAACAGGTGTTTCAGGGCAAAACTTGTGGCTTCATCGGCACAGCTGGACTGGGATGTAGAAGCTTCCTCAGTAACAGACTTTTGAAGTATGGACGGTCATTTTAACATACTTAAGTCCGCCTGCAGTCTGTGATGTTAAAAGGATACTTTGCTGATTTTCAACCTGCTTTGTATTATAACAATAGGCTGGTGGTTAAACTACAGGCTGTACTCTCACAATTTCGTATTGCCCGCCATCGTGGACAAAAGAGTATAGAAGTGCATCAAGAGACAGACCCACCCCTCTACCTTTCTCAAACAAACACCAAACTCCAAACTGTGAAACTAGGCAGTGCTGATCAGATATAAACCAAGATTCTGTTAATGAGTTGCCTTCTTCTTTCTTGCCTCAAATGTGCTTAGAAAGACATTTTAGTGCCCTATTTAGCTGTAATACTGAGAGTTTGTGAAAAGGAATCGGGCACCATACTGCTTCCTGCACAGCAAAAAAAGAAGTTAAAAAAAGTGAGATCAGACAGGGAAAAAAAGCACTAATCAAATATAAAACAAGATTCACTTACTATGTTACCTATTCTTAGCTAAAATGTCTTCAGAAATGTATATTATTGCACTGTTTAGCTGTAATAGTGAGAGTTCATGAACAAGGAGTGGGCAACATAGTGCCAAAAATACTATGATCACACAATAAAATTAGGCAGTGCTGATCAAATATAAACCAAGATTGTGTTACTGCGTTGCCTATTTCTGTCTTAAATATTTTCAGAAAACATATTATGATGCCATGTTTAGTTGTAATAGTGAGAGTTTGCGAACAGCAAATGGTCGCCAAACTGTTTCCTGCACAGTAAAATGCAGTCTAAATAACGTAGATTATATGGTAAAACTAGATAGCGCTTATAAAATATTAACCAAGATTCTGTTACTGCACTGCCTATTTCTCATCTAAAATCTTTTAAGAAGATAATAAACAAGAAATGGGCACCATACTGTTTCCTACACAGTGAAAGTGAGATCAGCAGCGCTGATCAAATATAAGATTCTGTTACTGCGTTGCCTTTTTCTCAAATGTTTTCAGAATGAAATGTTCCAGCAGTGTTTGAGCTTACTGTTTAACTGTAATATGAGATTGTTTATCACCAGCTGGCAGATATTGTGTCAAACGAATGAGTTTGGATTACGTCACCCACCAGTGGGAGCGTTAATTTGTCTGCATTCTGGTAGTTGTAGGTTTTCTACCTCTTGAAAAAAAGGGAATGCCTTGGCCCTTTTTCTCTGTTTTCTCTGGTCATGTAGCACCAATTTCAAAAGTATTTGTGTCTTTCTACTGCAGACAGCCCAGTTTTATGAAAAGAACATCTTTGCAGTGGTAAAATATTTCTTGAACTGCATCATAGGTTCTTGGCCTTTTACCACGAAAAGATCTACCAGTGCTAGAAATCTGTGACATTGCCTTGTCCTCCATACCCTGAAGCACAATGTCACATTGTTCCCGCTTAAGGCAACAACCCCCTATAATGACAACTTTAGGAAGTGTGGAGAGAGTGTGACATGAGCGTTCAGCATCGAGTAGTTGAGAGGGCTATCATCATACTTTACATCGTTGAACTGAAGGTTTCAGTATGCTTTAAGTGAAGCGCTCCTCTTGAATAGCGTCTGAGACCCCCTACACTCTCTCCAGCGGTACAGTTGTGGAGCTTGCATCCGACAATTTGTTCTGACTTCCTGAAACCAACAATCATAACCACTTCACACAGAGGTTGTGTGAAGATGATGTTTGAACTTCCCTCTTAAGCTCTCTTTATTCGTTCCCAATGCTATGTCCCTTACTTTTCCTGTGTGCAACCAAGTGCAACACCATGAATGAAATGAGCTGTGCGGCAGTTGGGTTAACTGTGGGTGTGGAGGTTTCTGAGTTTGAATGCATTTTTGAATATATAAAAGGAGGGGTGTCCAAGCTGAAGTGGGGTGTTGCATATATTGCTCTTTAAGCGTGTCGTCCGTGTGGTCTTCCGGTGAATAGTGTGTGGAATCCCTTGTTCGTTTCCACCTTGGAACTTTTGTTGTGTGTCATCCTCTTTGCTCTCTCACCACGTTCCCTGTCGCTCTTTACTAGCAAAACACTCTAATTCAGGCAAAATGTCATAAGATCGTCTGAACACGTGTTGCTCATCTCAAGCTTATTTTTATTTTCCTGGGACTGGGTTGTTGACACCCCCTGGCAGTTTGTTCTCAGAATTTTAAGCCATTGCTCTCAAAAAAAGACACTAGCATGTCTCATTCAGGAGACATGCTTGTGCCATCAAATTATGTCCCATTACTGTGTAAATCATCCCTCTTTTCTGGAGCAGTCAATACTTCAACAGCAGGTTTAAACAGTTGGTAACTTTTATGAGAATATTTTTTGTCATATTTGCAGAAACTGTCATTATATTCACACAGCAAACATGTGGCTTCCCTGTAGCGCTTCTAATAACATTTACAAGAGTTCACTGCACATGACCAAATATTTTTCACGGACTGATGAAAAAGTTTGTGATTTAGTCTCCATGTTTGAAAAGGTTAACCTGGAAAAAAATACTGCCCACCTGCTGGAGCAAACGTTCTCATTTTACAACTGAACAATACACTAAAATATGTTTCTGAAAACATCTGCAGTGAGAAATAGGCAATGCAGTAACAGAATCTTGATTTATATTTGATCAAATGCCATTAGAAGCACTATAAGGAGGCAGAGTGGAAGGATTTTTCACAGATTATCTGCTTCATGTACTGATGTGTGGGTACAGTCACATTTATGAAAGAAAAACTTTGTCACATTTGTGAAAAGTTATCCTCTGTAGCTTTAAGTTTGAACATCCAAAAACACATGGTTCTGAAAGCAAAAAACTGTTTCACACTTTTCTTCAGTATCTTTCTCTCAAAGCATATCTTATCACTCTCACACTATGCAGAGATAATTGAGGTCACACGGGGCCGATGCTTGTGGAGTTTTTCCTTTTTAGTGCACACATCAACAAAGTACAGTACAAGTTATCTAAGGTAACGTCCACATGACTCATTCTTTAGCTGTACCATTTCAGGGTGTGGCCTTTAGAGAGATGAGGCTAGTAAACTGAGACTGCACCTCCTCCTCAGAGGTGTTTACAGTAGAATAAATATAACATCACTGTATGGTCCCTGCCCTGGCCTCATCAATACAACTGACCAGCTTTGGGTTGCTTACAACCTGATTGTAGCTTCCAAATTCATTCAACACACTGACAGGAGTCACTGCTAGCATCATACAGCTAATGTTACCCAATGATCGCCAGCGATCTGCTTTTGCTGCCCCCGTCCCATCCACCCCCCATTTAATCAAAAATAGATTCTAATTCTTTGGGATACACTGAAAACTCATGATAATAACCTCTAAGTCAAAGACAGTATCATAATCTCATTGCAAAAAAAGCCTTAAAGCATTGCAACATTCACAGCATTTTTTTTAGAAAAGCTGCCATGAAATCCACAATCTCAAATTCATACTGCGAAATTTTGGAGGGGCTGATTTAGAGGGGGCCTTTGGACTTGGGCATAATAGATTTTAACTATTGTGACGTCACGCTTTGGTTTATTGACACCTGTTTTGAAGCCTTGAGTTTGGCATTTCAGCTGCGACATATTAGTTTCTGGAGCCAGAAGTGACCACATCTGGGGAGAAAGTGGCGTCCTGGAGGAGTCGGGGGTGGATCTGACTGAGAGGCCGACCATTGGCAGACAGCTTGTCACTCAAAGAAGCCCAACCTTAATTATACGTAATGTTAAGCCATGATGAAATGTTATGGGTGAGTTATTTCAAAAGCATCACCTTATGTACAGATGTCATGAATGTTGTTTTTTTGTGTTAGGCTGTAGATGTGTTTATTTCTGCTGTAATGTTGGACATTTTAACATGGGGGGTCTATGGGACTGACTCGGTTTTGGAGCCAGGTGACACTTTTACATTGCACTTATTTTCTAGCCTCAGACTTTGTCATTTTCTTTGGCATTTCGGCTGTCACCATCTTGATTTTTGGAGCCAGAAAGTGACCAGATTTTGGAAAAAGCTGGTGCTAAGCAGCAAGAGCAAGGGATGGATCTGAGAAGCTTAGGACCATTGGCAGACAGTGTCTCACTCTGAGCGGCCTGCCCTTTATTATTTATTTTTACTTTAAGCCATTATAAAATATAACTGGTGAGTTATATAAAAAGTCTCCCCCTACAGTTGTCATGTATGGGGCAATCTGCTTGAGACCAAAAACATTGTTTTGTACCTGGCTGTAAATATGTTTATTGCTGTTGTAATGTTGGCCATGGTAACATGGGAGCTTATGGGGATTGACTCACTCTTTAAACCAGCCTCAAGTGGATGTTCAAAGAACTTCAGTTTTTGGCACTCGTGTTGGCTTTATTTTTCAGCTCTCCAGGTTGCCTCTTGTTTGGGACTGACTTGTTACCTATTTGCTTTTGAAATTTAAGCTTTGGGGAGGTGGAACCTTCATTGGGAAACACTGAAATTAAATGGTAAAACTTGATTGGGTGTAGAGCTCAAGGAATGAGAAAAATGCATGGTTTAGATGTATACAAAGGAGAAGAAAAACAGTAGCTGCTCTGAAAAAGTGTATAGTTGACAGAGGATAGACGGGGATCAATTAACTGCTCCTGTCTGCAGCAATCCATACTGTAGGTCAGTGTATGGACTGAGCATTAGGGAAAGTGATTTTTCTCTGTCACGTGGTCTTCGAGGGCTTTGCTGTACAAAGATCTGACCCCATCACAGGAGGCTTTGGCCTCAGATTCACCCTCTTGTCAAGTGTTAATATGACTCAGACCAGATTGCCATATTTATATGCAGGCTTTATAGGCCTCCATCTCAGAAGTGAGTATATGAGGCATGGCTCCAGATGATGTAGGAGTTGGCTGGATCACACACAGCTGGGCCCTGGCTTTTGGTAAATGCGGAGCGGTCGGAATGTAATGTCTGCTTCCCTCTTGTTCTCTGGTTTGAGGTTTGTATTTTTCCTCTCCTGCACTGGGGCCGCGTGGTGTGGGTGTATAATGCTTCAGCTGCTGTGATGACAGCCTCCTGACCTGTTGTGAACTCCCCTCTGCCACTCCACCCCTCTCTCCAGTGGGTATTTACTTTCTTTAGTTCCACTTGGATACATCAAATATTTGCATAGTAAAAACCAGACGTGAACCCAAACCCGTAGGCTCCTACCCTTTAGCCAATAGAGACAAAGGCCGTCAGCTGTCATTTGCATGTAATTTGCATCGGATCCCCCCATGACTGTTTGCAATGTCAGGAGGCCAAATTAACCAGTGTTCCGTTTTAGCCAGATTTGCATCTCATTTACATTAGAGTTGCTTAACGAGGGTTACTTAGCCGAATGACCCCCATGGAAACTCCTTACCTAGCACACAGAGGAGGCAGATAGTGCGATCGGCTAATTTCATTAAGGGAAACAGCCGTTTGACTAAGAGAGTGCCTTTGGATGTAATCATTAAAAGGGGACGAGGGCTTGCAAGCTGTTTGTAATCAGGCTGTTTTCGGCTGCATATGGACATTGTGTCATATTTACTGTAAGGATGAAAGATTAGGCATGGAGGGGATAGCGGGCAGCATCAATCTCACTCAGCATCTTAGAGCAGGCGCATTAATCATCCCATCTACGGAAAATCATCCTCATCAGACTCGAGGCCGCAGCTTGTGCACATGGCGATGATCACTAGATGCAGGAAGGGACAGAAGGAGAGTTAGTGGCTGACTGAGCAGAAGCACCACAGCCAATACTTCTTCATTGATCCCAGGGACTTGGACTGGATGTTAGACAGTGTTTTGTCCTGCTAATGTGTTAATATGGCAGTACCTGGCTGTGAAAACGTCCCCCACGCACTGAGAGGCTTCACAGGTGGGCCAAAACGTTTAAGTTGTGCATCCGTCCAGGTTCATCAGTGCTGCCTTCCCAAGAAAAGCCTGTTTTACCTCACTTCCATCCTTTTTTTCATCATTTTCTTTATTGAGGGCAGGAAAGCTTTGTGGGCAGATGGATTCCCTCAGATCAGTGATACTCAATTTACAGTCCAAAGGCCAAATCTAGCTCCAGATAGTGTGCCGGCTGGCCCCCCAACCATTTTCTAATTCACAATAAGCACAAAGTGATTCACAGTGGTAATTGTTTTTGTACTTTTAGTATACGTACGGTGGCAGAGTGCATAAAGCAGCATTAAAATCAAGCTTGTTTATAAAAAAAAGTTCCAGTGGAGGATACCCCACACCCCCTGACAGTAGTCCTCGCTAAGTCCTTAATGTCCTGAAATTCTAAAAACATCCTAGGATCCTCGAAACATCCTAAAATCCTAGAAATGTTCCAAAATCCATGAACATCCTGAAATCCTGGAAATGTCCTAAAATCCTAGGAATATCCTAAAATCCTAGAAACGTGTATGGGGCTGCTGCAACTGGCCTCTGACCTGTCGTTGCAAAAGTTGTCCCCGAGCAAAGCAAGTTGAGTATTCCTTCCTCAAATATTATATGGTGGATTTCAATAAGGAGAACCAATTCCAGCTTTGTTTGTGGAATCAACCCACACATCACACTCATAGGCAGACTTCAACCACAGCAATATATCATCCACAGAAATTTCATCATAGTGTTTGTTTGCTTTGAAAAGAAGGATGATGGAAGTCAGAAATCAGGTTCATATTCCACGTGGATTTGTTGCTCGGTGGTGTTTTTCTGGAAGCATTACCTCCAGCTCACAAAAAGAATGTTACACGCAGTAAGATGTGATTAAATCTGCTTTTTCTCTTTTGCGCAAGGATTTTTCAAACGCTTTCATACATATTGTGTACACTCTACCAACTTTTTCTCTCCCATTGAGTGGTTTTATTAGGAAAATGGGACTCTTGTTTCCTGTATGTCTGTATAATCCCATCTATAGAGGGGGAATGAAAATGCCCTTGTTGGCTAAATCTGCAATTATTCCCTCTGTAAGCGGACTAGCCAGCACTCACACTCTCATTACCAGTCTTTAAGTGTTTAGTGCGAGGTGCTTAGCCGTGAACATGCACACACACACTGCGAGCCTGGCGGTAGGTTTAATGGGAGAGAAGGCCTTGAATGGTTCCTATGCTGTGATGCATTAAAGCTTAATAACCTGTCCTTTCAGCTCGCTCTTAAGAACATGCTCCACAGCTGATAATTGGAAAGATATTTGCCTCTTTCTCTTGCTGTCTCTTGTCTCTTTTGTCTAATGGCTGCTTTCCCTTCAGTTGGGTCTATTATTTGTCCTTGAAAAATTATTCTTTTTTTTCCAAGTCATATTTGGGCTCTTTACCCAGAGCTTAGTTTATGGATGAGGTGAAAGTGGCTTGTTTGGTTTTGTAGTAGCTGCTACCCAAACATTCGTCACATTTAGCCGAACAGTGATGGCAAATGAAAGGGGGCCATTCAGGAGTAGTCAAAGGGGCACTGGCGCCATTAAGATTTTTGTTATGGTTTGATCACATTAAATTAACAAACAAAGAACACTATCCTCTCTGCTGGTTTATTTCTCTAAATGTTAAGTTCAGCCATGCCACAGTAGGCCACAAAAATGAACAAATGAAAACATGAACTAAGCTTTCTTGACATGAGAATAAAAGCTGAATAAAATGCAACTCAAGGACAACTTGCTTTTTCAGGGCTTTAAGCTACTGAGCTTGCATGTCAACAGATCTATCTCTGGGGCAACTGAGCCAAGTCTATCACTGGTGAAGACCACGTGAAATGGGGGAAAATCTACAGAAGAAGCTAGTAAGTGGACCCTGAGTTGTGCTTGTTTTATTGAACTGTTATTTCCATGTCAAGACTGAACTTTAAAACCAATATGGAATAAAAGTTCTAAAAGTGCTGTATGAATAAAACCATAACAGCTACTGACCTTGTATGTCCTCAGATCCAACTCCATGACAACTCAGAGAAAACCCCATCCACTGATGAACACCATGTGATACAGCTGAAAGATCCAGAAAAAAACAAGTAAGTGGACCTTGAGTCAATTAAACATTTTAAGAATCCTCATTCTAAAGTGGATCCTCACTCACCGGCCAGTTTGGTCTGAACATATACTTGCTTGGGCCCAGACTTTTGAATCTGCTCAGCCCAGTAAATTGACTGATTTGTTGGGCGTTTTGACATGAAGGGTTCTTCATGTCACAATAAAGCAAGAAACATAGGGTTCTTGGTTGAAAACAAAATTTATTGAAGGAGCACTGTTGGTGGACAATTAGCCAACAGCGCAACTCAGTGGACTAACACCCGCGTTGCGCTGATGTCAAGCGGTGCACTTGAACTAATAAGGAGTTATAACAACAATGGTGAGTGCTACGTTGCTGTTGAGGCTGCTTAAATTGTCATGTCCTCTCAGTATCGTCCAACATCATAGTTTTTTGGTTTTTTTACTTTGCTCTGCTTCACTCAGAAAACCTAGACAAAACCAGTATGTTTGGTTGGTTATGGAAAATGGAATCCCCCTACCCAATGGAAATCTGTAGAGAGGAGACGATCAGCATGTTTACATGGACATTAATAACTTGTTTATGATCTTGTTTTTGGAGTATTCAGTTGATGTGCTGAGCACGTAAACACCATATTTTGTTTATGAGAAACCTGAATATATGCTAGCTGGAGAACTCTGAAAGAAACTGAGGTGTACATGTGGAATGTGAAAAACCCGATTTCTCTGTGCTCATGTAAACACCATATCCCAAATACGATCATAGCCAGGGTAAGTCTCATAAACGGGTTATTCATATCCATGTAGCTGTAGTCAATGTCAGACTGAAGATGGTAACTGAGTGTAAGGAGTCAATAATTCTGCAAAACATGTGCTGATGCCACATTCGAGGAATTCTGGTTGTGAAGGTATTCAGAAGTAACTGAGATTACTTGCTGCCAATGTAACCTGATGATTTGAAAATCTGCTGAATGTAGAAACATGCCTCTGCATGTGACAAAGGTTTATGTGTTGATATTTTTATTTTAAACTCCCTGCAGGAAGTTAGCTCAACTAGTAGGGATGGCCATTGGTTCTTAATTTGGATGTCAGTATTCATTCAATGTATAGAGCAATCACTGCCCAGCCCTCAACAAATGACTTCTGTATTTTTTGTCTTTACTTTTTTAAAGAGGTAAAATCTTATTTTATTGTAGAGCTGCGTACAGTGTTTTACTCCGCTCAGCGCCTCCTTGCCCCGCTGTCATTCTCTCTCTGTTTATAATGTGACTACTGCTGCAGGAGTGTGAGCTCTGTGCCAAGTGAGGTTGATGACAAACTACCTGCACGCACACACACACACACACACAATGGCAGGGCTAGCTGCTGCAATCACATGGCTAATGTTACCTAACATTTACCAATGTGTTTAACGCAGAGTGTTGCATGTTAGCTGCTACTGATGTGTTAGCTTACCTGGCAGATGTTGAATTGACATGGAACCTGAGTCTTTTACCTTACCTACCTTTTTTTTTTTTTTTTTTTTACAAGTATTCAAGTACTACTTACTTGTCTTAACCAGTCATTGTCCTTGCTGCACAGGTTTGCACTATGTATTTAAGCTTCATAGATGTAGGCATCAGTCCTCTGTGACCTATGATTACCCATAACATCTATCTCTTTGTAGACCAGCAGACATGTTTATTAGTGTCTTCTGAGAACTGTAAGTCCAACCTAAGGCAGTTTGGGAGTGAAATTTTGCCAATTATGTTGTATGCACTTTATATGAACAGATGGGGATGCAAGTACAAAAATATAATTGCACAAATAAATGAGTAAATGTAGATAAGAGAATTAAGCTCATATAAGCAGAGGCCATAACTGAAAATTCACGGTCGCCCTTTGTTTTCAGTCTGGTCTGTGGGACGACTATTATGACAGTTGGATAACACCTGCAGTTTTGTAGAGTTTGAGAACATTAGCTAGGTGACTAATATTTTCAGCCTGCAATACTAATGAGGCCTAGAGTGTGCCAGTTCGGGATGGTCTGACAAAAACATGCACATGATCAGGTTGCTTTATTAGGAACTGCAGAATCCATTATTGGAACTTGAGCCAGACTTGGAACTAAAAGTCATGATATCCCGACCCTCTTTCAGCTTTCTTTTTTTATATCTGTCTCTCACAGGTTCTACTTATCTCCTTCATATTGCAATACTTAATCTTCAAAATACCCCTTAAAATCATCAAGAGCATTTTGTAGAACCTTCAACATATTATTCCTTCCTGCATGTTCATCATCCTTTTAGCATGATCGGGCTAACTTCATGTTCCAACATGCCCCTCAGACTAGTCAAAGGCTAACCAACCTTTGGAATGTGACCTGAAAATAAACTTCTTCATGCAGTAAGCCCCGCTGACAACTTGCAAATCACTCTTGTGTCATATATATTCCATACCATGTCCTGTATGTGTTACCTCCTCATGTTTACGCCTTCAGCTGTGTTCCTGGGACCATTACTGATGAGAGTTGAGGTTAACATTCATGCCAGGCAGCTCTCTCTCTCTCACACACACACACACACACACACACACATGCACACCCCACTGCTGGCTGCCGGCTTCTTAGATGTATTTCTATGTGTGTCCCTTTATGCTGTGGATTAGAATAAAGGGCAACTTTATGTGTTGACGCCCTGAGCGGTGCCTGTATGGCTCGCAGTAAGTGCCTAATGTGTGGTCACAGTTGGTAGAAGCCCATCCACATTGCTGCGTCGCCACGGGGCCGAGGACAACGGCTCAGTGCGGCTGCTTGTTTAATGTGCTCTGACCCAGAAACTAGCAGTCTGACCTCTTTAGCTTCTGCTTATAGAAAATCACCCTCCCTGCCTCTCTTACTCACTCTCTCAGTCTCTCATACACCTCGTCCTCTCTTGCCTCTGTTGGCCTTCTGTCCTTTTGACGTGATGTGACGGTACACCCTCTATCCCTCCCATGAAAACTTTCTCTCTGAATCAATCTCAGACTTTCTAGATCCTGTTTTTTTGGTCCTTTCATAACACCTTTCCTGCAACCCAAATCTGGGTCTCTTAAATCAAGCTGAGATTTTTAATCTCCTGTCTGTCCTTCCTATTCAGTTTCATATCTTGGATATCACTTTCCATAGTGATCAACCCCTAAACTTTTTTTTGTTTAAGTTTTAAGTGTAGTTCAAGACAGTCTTTTTAAAAACTGGATTGAAGGTGATTCATCAAGACACTTATTTCACTAATTGGTTGCCTTTATTAATAATGCCCTTTTGGACAAGCAACGCAATTTGAGCTGGGCTCGCTGCATGCATTGAAAAGTTGTGGTGGTGCGGTGCAAGCCATTGGAAATAATGAGTTTAGGAGTGTAGTAATGCGGTCATGGGAATGTGTCTGAAAAAACCTTTAGTCCACCAGTTTAGATGAGAAGTGGTAATAAAGTCATTTCACTGGATTGATGTTTTTCACTACTTCAATAATACTTTTTTTAGTAATAAGTTTGTATATATAGTAAATATATCCTTGATGTATTTGATCATATTTGTAATTGTGGAAGACGATATTGAAGTTTTATTCATTTTTATGCAGTAACAGCACACCATTTAGGAGAAATGAAGATTTGGTCCGTGTTAGTGCTGGTTATTTGATAGGTGCAATATCTGTGCGAGCCAGCACCAACATTTCATCACAATTCCAACAACCACACACAGTTAACTAGCTGGCAAATCTTAGCAGCCTTTTCAGCAACCCTGTGTTACTCCACTCCAGATGTTTCTTGCTTGTCGTGGGTTTTATCACAGAGTATGGTAGGCTGCTATGGTTACACGACTATCTGTTGCTATGATTTTTGACAGTCTGGTCATTTGCTGTCATCACAGTCAGTGGTTTAGTGGAGGGTGTATGGGCTGTACCTTCCTCTTTTTCTGTCCAAAAAGCCATTGGAATACATAGAAGAATATACCCACTTCCTCCTGGGTACACCCACCACATCAACTACCAGTACACCACTGATCACAGCTGGACTCATAAAGGAGGGACAGCTAATATTAGCTAGACCCCCCTCCTTTTTTAATGTGGGATGGACACAGTATGTGGGGGAGCTGATGATGACTTATGACAAAAGATTTAAGAGAGTGCAAAACTAATCTGAGCGCTACTTAGTCTGCAAGTAACAGGCTCAAATTCATAAGAGCAGAATCAGATATGATCACACAATCACACATGCGCCTAACTGGCTACCTTCCACTTTTTGAGTGGAAGTTGTAAAGCTAAAATAACAATATAACAATCTTCCACTTCTTGATAGGAAGCTTGATAGGCTAGCTGGCTGCTTTCCACATTTTGAGTGGAAGTTGGAGAGCTGACCTAACTATCTTTTAGCTAGATAGCCTAGCTGGCTACCTACAACATTCGGAGTAAAATACAAGTCTATTGACAAAGGTCTTTCTAAAAAAAACAAATTTTATAAAGAGACGAATGGCTAAAATAGCTACCGGCAAGTAATGCTTTGTTGGCTTGAGAAAAAAGGTGAAAAATTTCCTGTACCAGTAGCACACCACACCACCTCAGATCTTCTCACACCTGTCAGGTCCACCCAGAGCCTTGAATCTCAGACACTGTTTCCACAAATGTGTTCAAAAATGTTTGTCCTCTTTTTAAAATTGGTACAAATGCGCAAAGGTACAGCGAGATTATGATCTTTGAGTATAGAAGATGTGAAAAAAGTTATGGGTAAAGCAGTCTGAGTGTCTAGGAACAGCAAGCACACTGCTTTCAGGGATTACTGAAAAAAATATTGAGAAACTAACATGAAATCAGTTTTGCTCTGAAAGTCTATCTACACTCAGACTCACACGCAACCCCCCCCCGACCCCCCCCGCTCCTGTTATTGTGACTTATATAAGCTGTGTTACTGTTTCTGTTTGACCTCTCACTGTGGTGACAGTTAGTGCTGTGAGAACGCCGCCCAGTCCCTTTCAATCAGACTCAACAGATATATGTGTGTGTGTGTGTGTGTAGGTGTAGGTGTGTGTGTGTGTGTGTGGGTGTGGAGGGGGGGGGAGGAGTGTATGTTTTCATGTCCATAAGTTGGGAGGCCTTCTGAAATATTCAGCTCAGATAGAGCAAACACTACACTGGTAGAGAAAAACTTAGCCAGCAGTACGAGTGATCCTATGGGAAATAATATTTGAGTAAAACATAAGAACCTCATCAAGAGAAAGCACAGAACTTTGCAACAACGCTCCAAGCCTATAAAGTTAAATAAGAGAAAACTTTGACTGCTGAAAATGGTTCCACAGTCTCACGGGTGTTTGCATATGTTTGTGAGTCTATACGCCGTGAATGTGTCATGTGAATGAGTGGGAAGTGTGCATACAACCCACTCAATAAACTCAGCTAAAATGCAAGAGGCCTTAGAGCTTGAATGGGAAATTGAATGTGCACTAAAGTGAGATTCTCCAGGAATATTAGCACAAGTTTGTAGAATTAAAGTTAAGTAGAGGAACTTAACCCTGTGAAACCCAGATCGACATAATTTTTCCTGTGCTGCTTTCAAACACCTTTCACAAGTCATTACACCTTTGAACCCCGAGCAATTTCGTTTGACTTCTTTCAAAAAGATGAGAAAAAAGGTAATAAGCAACTTTTTAAGAAATGTTCTACAAATTGCAAGAAACTGACAGATTTAGAAAATTGGCTAGGGGAAATTTCATTTTCATTTTCATTTTTTATGCTATTTTTCCAAGTCTTGTTTGCATGTATGCTTTTACAACTTTCATTTTTTTGTTGTTTTATTTCTCTCCCGTTTTTTTTCTACAAATTTACAGGTTATTTTCTTGTACTTTTGACTTATTTCTTGCTCATTTTTGGTCATTTCTTCTTCTGTTGCTCTATCCTCTTTTCCCATTTTTTGAAATAAATCAAGCCAATTTGCTCAGGTTTCAAAGGGTTAACTAAACAATGTGAATGCTTTTGTGGAGAATAGTGTGTCCAAAGGCATGTGTGTGCATGTCAACCTGCATTTGTCGCCACTCTGGACCCCCCATTGGCCGTTCCTAAATGTCACCCCCCTCCCTTTGTGTGGGACATGTTATGCAACTTTATCCCGACGACCGCAGCTCTCGCGGCATCAACAAAGCCTGTCGGCTGCAGATCTGTCCATGACAGCCTGTTGTTTTTGTTATTTCGCTCTCTCTCTCTGTGATTACTGACTACATTAGCAAGTTAACCCTTTGAAACCTGGATTGACATCATATTTCTTGTGCTACATTCAGACACCTTTCACAAACATTCACCCCTTTGGACCTTGAGCAAAATTGAGTGATGGATGGATGGATGGAAAGATAGGTGGGTAGGTATTTATGAATATAGATTGTTTGCTGTTCAAAAGACAGAATCATCAACACATTAAAGTACTCTACATATCCTCATGCACAAAGATTCAATTATTTGATTTCTTTCAAAAACATGGGAAAAACGGGTAATGTCCCATAAATTGAAAGAAATTCATAGATTTAGAAGATTAGGTTAGTAAAAAAAGAAAAGGCACATTTTGTCAAGAAATATATTTCAGATTATCATTTAAATTATTTTACAGAATCGTTATATTTTTAAGCATTTTTTGATGTTATTTCCTTGTTTTTTTTTACTTTCATGTTTGTTACATGCTTGGTTGAGTATTGTTTTTTTTTTTTTTTTAAATCAATAAGATAATTTTTTTTGTTAATTTTTGGATCATTTCTTCTTTAGTTTTTCATTGCCTTCATCCCTTGTTTTTGAAAGAAATCAAGCCAATTTGCCCAGGTTTCAAACAGTTAATTATATGAACTGACATGTACCACTTGGTGAGACTCTTGTTGGGAACACCAGCTCCAATAACCAGGGAGCCCATCTTGCATGGCTATGATAAACAAACTGAGAAGAAGCAGATTTAACGATATACGTCTGCCTGTTAATGCGCATGTCTGGTGCAACGAAGAACTTGTTTGTCCTCGTTCTAGTTGAGCTCTCACATGGCTGGGGCTGGGGGATTGATGGCTTTCAAGGCCCAGTTCTAAGTTCTCCCTCTCTGTTTATAGCTATGTAACCAGTGGCCTGGTTGTTGGGTTCTTGTGCACTGAGTTCACCTCTCTCTCTCTCTCTCTCTCTCTCTCTCACTCTCTCTCTCTCCCTGGATGAGTCATCGCAGGATAATCAGGCCCAGAGCTTTACGAGGATAACTCAGCCCGACAGCATAGACACGCTCTAACCACCATCACCACCCCGTCAACTGAAAAAATTGTAGATAGAACAGGTGACGACAGAAAAGGAAGGAGATTGATTAGGAAGCACGGATGAGGCAGATGAGTTTATTTTGCCTGTGTACACAAGATTTCCTTTCTCCTCCACTGACTTTGTATATGCATGCATGTCTTTGCATAAAAAAGCCTGTGCATGGGTATATGTGTGTGTGTGTTTGTGTGTGACAGTGTGTTCCTCCCCTGCTGGTTTTGGTAGGTCATCGGGTGCAGTGAGTTGGCACATCAGGGTTTTCCCCAGGTTAGTGCCAAGGCCAGTGCCCAGGATAATTATGGTATTATTGCGTGAGTGTGTGTGTATGTGTTTATTTTACCAGAACATTCTCCTCTTCCCTTCATTCCCCTCACATTCCCGCTCTGTGCTGTGTCTGAAGCCAGTGGTGCCATCTGTCAGCTCTCTCTGTGTGTGTGTGTGTGTGTGTGTGTGTGAGTGTGTGTGTGTTTGTGTGTGTGTGTGTGTGTGTGTGTGTGTGCGTGTGTGCGCATCTTGAGCTTCAGAGGGAGAGAGTATATTATGCAAATTAGAGAGAGGACGAGGGAAAAAAAAGCAGAGGGTGGCAGTGAGCGGAAGGGCGGAGAAGGGGGAGAAGTGGAATGGAAATGATTCTATGTGTGTGTGTGCGACTGTGAGTGTGTATTTGTGTGTTTGAGCGTCTGCCCGAGAGCTGCAAAGTCAGCCATTAATTTGACCCCTTCCTGGCAAGGCGAGTGTGTTGTGGTTTGACACTGCGTGTGTGTGTGTATGAGCGAACTGGAAAGCGGCTGGTACCACCAGTTCCTTTACTGGAAGCACACTGTGAGGTTGGAGCCGTCCAAGTGTTATTTGGTGTGCAGGGGTGGAAAGAGCATCGGCTACACTTCCAAAATGTCCCACTCCGGTAGAAGTGACGCTTTGGTGAAATGTTATTGGATCTAAACTTCTAAATATTGACCGTCAAAATATACCAGAGTGAGATGTAGTTATTGAAAACATACTTTAGAGTACTCCACAGATTTGGTATTGCATACCCAAAATTACACATTTCATATTTTTTTTATTCCACATATGCCTTTTCCCTCTGAAAACACAACGTTACCCACAATGCAACTTGACCTTACAGTTCTGTCGGACTCTCGGGTGTGTTATGCTAGTAGCGGCTAATGTAGCCACAAACTGCGCAGAGATGAGGAGCATGCCACAGAAGACTTAACATCTCTGAAGAGAAATTAGTTGCATTATTATTATCAGTATGTATGGCAGTATGGCATGTGTCTCTTGACAGGGACCAGTGACAGACTATGTTTTTATTGTTATGTTGAAGATATACTACAAGTGTATCAGAGTTTGAATCTTTGTGTGTTGGTATCTTGTGTCCCTATCCCAATTTTTGATCATTCTGTGTCCCCTCTCTAAATTTGGACAGTTTTGTGAGTCTTAATCACTCTGTGTCCTCTCTCTTATATTAGACATTCTTGTGGGTCTTAATCATTCTGTGTCCCTGCTCTAAATTTGGACAGTTTTCCCCTCTCTTAATTCGGTCAGTTTTATGGGTCTTAGGCCATGTCCACACGGAGATGAGTTGAGGTGTATCCGCAAACGTTTTTTATCGTATGGACGTTTTGTCCACACGGAACCAGTGTTTTGGGAGCCCGAATATGCTAATTTTTGAAACCGGGTCCCAGAGTGAACAAATCTGAAGACGCCACCCTTGTGTTTCCGTGTTTACAACCCATACACATCTTTCCTGAACCAATGATGCCATAGCCCCACCTCTCCCTTAACCTGCATGCTAACCCCACCACCACCAACAACAACAACAACAATGGCGGATTACAGTGTTGTGTTTGTGCTGCAGAAGCTACTGAGACATGGCTTTTACAGCAAAATCTTTATCTTTTCTACTACCACCGTCATAAACAAGTGGACATGGAGAACGGCATATGCCACATGTTCTTAAATCCACCATGGAAAACAACCAGAAGGGCACCTGGGAGAAAGTTTTGGGTAAGACCGGTCAGAACCAGCAGTTGGTGGGACAACTTTATCAAGCCCGTTAAGTACCTGCACTGCTTTACAACTGCAGGAAGCAGACTTTCGCAGGAGTCGATGGAGTGTGGCAAATCAGTAGAAAGCTCCAAAGTCAGAGATGAGCTTTGTCTGGAAGGCGATTCTTCCAGGTACCCCATCTCGAGGCCAGCATCGAGGGAGCGCGTAGCAGCTGACCCACCCCAGATCTCTTCACACAGTTGAAAAACAAGAGCACCACACGTCCTTGGCCACTGCGTTACCCAGTGTCCACCGCCTGCCTGTATTTGCCTCAGATGTTCTTTACCTTAGCGGTGACCTGGGCTTTTGTTATGCTGTTAACATCCTGAGGGAAATCGGAAATTGTCTGTCCGGTGCCTCAGATACTGCGCCTGAAATGTGTCCATTATATCGCTATATTTGGACTGGCAGGACTCCCAGTCAACATTCTCCTGCAGTTTGGTCATCTTGTAGTCAACTGTGACTTGAAGCAGAAGTTCTACCTCGTTGTCAGTCCACACAAATGTCTCCTTTCTAGCACGATTTGTATTCTCTGCCATCTTCTTCTTCGTCATGTTTGTTTACATTGCACAAGTTTTATGCGCATGTTCCATGTCTTATTCTCTGTTTATGCTGTATTTCAGTGGCAACGTTACAGCGCCACTTGCAGGCTGGGTATATATACTACAGCATTTTCAGTGGTTTTGTGTGGACACACAAATTTTTTTGAGATGATTCCGTGTTTACAGAAAACTTTTTTTAAACAAAGAAATAGATCGCCTCCGTCGCCATGTGGACATGGCATAATCATTCTGTGTCCCCTGTCTAAATGTGGATGTTTTTGCGTGTCCATGAAGGCAGCACAGGCAGAGTTCTTCATGACTTCTTTTTCCTCAGAAACAGTTTGTGGAGGGGGGGCTATAATTGATCAATCAATCTGGTCAGAGTTGATCAGACTGATAGAGAAGCAGCTGTTGCAGCGAGTGAGAGCAAACTTTTCCACCGAACACAATAATTTTCACTGTCACTGTGTCTGACATTCTGCTGCTCCATCTGTGCCAAGAGTACGCACTGTACAGAGGAAGGTCTGCACACTTCAGCTCCCCTTGTAGCTTTTTATTGAGATACTCACAGAAGTGATGTTTCGAGCTACCTGCACTTCTTCAGACTGTTCTTAAATATGCACTGCAATTAATAATCACACCGTATATATAGTAGCCCTCACAATGAATAGTCCAGCTCCAAAAATATAAAATCACTGCATTGATGTTTTAATTGTGGTGGGCCACCACAAATAACTGAACGTTTGGAAAACCCTGTCAAAGCAGGATTTTCTAATGAACAATACATAGACTCATACAAAAGTAATCCCTCTTGATCATCAGTTATGACTTGCTAGATATGTTTTGAGGTGTATTTATCCGTAGAGACTCTGACCTCTTGCAGTATAGTCTTATATTCTGCTCATTTTCTGTGTTCAGGACATTTATGGGAGTGTGACCCCACAGCGCTCAGGTGAGGCAGCGTTTTTAAAAAAACGTAGTTGCCAAGGACCAGACTGTAAGCATTAGGCATCCAAGAGGCACAGTGCAGTAAAATCACAAATGTAGTGAAGTGAAACAAATCAAATTAAAATTAAAAATAAAAAAAAAATGTGTAAGACATTGGTCTTACGTAAATATGGAATAAGATGCATATTAGGTGTGTATTCATAAGTAAATTTAAACAGGGGGCCAAACATTGTTTTGCACAGGGCCCCCAAAAAGCTTGAAATGGCCCTGCTTGTTGGTGGTTGTACTGGACAAGATGAAGCTAGTATAGGAAGAGATGCAGCATATTGCCAAAGACAAAATGTTAAAGATCTCATTGCAGCCTTATGGTCCAAAGGAAAAAAAGAGGATTAAGTAAGTAAGTGGTTAATGCTAGTAACATGATTTGAGTTATTGCAGAGTCTTGACTCCTCATAGTTAATGTAATGTTAGGTTAACACCAGCTGAAATGAAGTGATGAGGCATATCATAATTTGCTCTCTACTCTTCAAGACCTGTAAACACACTTAAATGTGTATACGGTAATCAGTGGAGTTCAGATTAAACTAATTTAATTAAACAAATGTTCCAGATTTCTGTTTTGACTCTACTTAAAGGATTAGATGATTGTTCTGTCAGTTAAGGACAACTTAAGAACCGTCACAACACACTCAAAACAGCATTTTTGTCATCTCAAAAACATGGCAGTTTGGTTCTTGAAAAGATTTCACTCTGGGAATACAAGGTCGATATTAACCGCACAATTTAAAAAGGAAACCAGGGCTGAGTTTCAAAAAAATATGCAAAATAAACCGAATAAACAACCATAATTGGAATCAGCACTATTGATTCAATGTGATTGCAGCTGGCTTGTTAATGATGTGTATGGAAAGCCTGCAAGCAATTTAAAATGTAGCAAAGAAAAATACTTTGGTCAAAACATACCTAGGAGCAAGATTACAAACTTCAAGTTCACGGAGAGAAAAAAAAAGCCAGTAATTGAAATTTATTACTTCCACCCTTGGGTCTGGCTCTGGCTACATCACTGCAGCACAAGCCCTGTTTGTTGCTCCCAGTGGCAAAATGTGGTTTGAGCTTTGGTCATGTCAAACTGAAAACATCTTACAGTAAGAAGTGCTCACAGTCTGCCACATCCGCCCCGTGTTGTTTTGTCTGAACCATTAGGACTGTTGCTTCATATTCTGCCTTTAGACCTGGGGGCTTGTCACATGAGATGTTAAAGCTTTCCTGTTGACATGTGAAGTCAAACATTCTTCACTGGGTGTCAGAGGATGTTCATTCAGGTATTCAGCCAGTTCCAAGATAACTTCACATCCCATAATGTACAGACAGGTGGCATATGAAAGGACAGACCAGAATAAAAGAGTGAAGAAACATAAAAAAAAGCAGATGCTTCTTCATGAAAACATAAATCATATGACATGATCTTCACAGTTGCCAGATGTCATCAAAACCTATGAAAGATTACAGAGCAAAGTGTTATACAGCGCTACTACTATCAGAATGAAGGAATATGTTTGGAAGATGGTGTAAAATGTTCCATCCAAAGAGTCCTTCCAACTAATCATCAAGAAATCATTTGCATTTGTCCTCCAGAGCAACACATAACAGTTTTTGAGTATGATGATTTTAGCAGGATGATATCATTTATATCTGCCTTCTAAAACTGTTGCTAATCAGTTCCAAAAATAAAATCTTCTGATCTGACACAGCAATAGTTACAGTTGGTTTAGGCACCAAAATGTTGTAGGGACTAGGTTCAAATAAATAGTTGCTTAAAAGAAAGATAATTGTCATGGCAAAGAACAACAAGATGAGGTGATAACCTAGTGATGGCTGAACAGGTATGTAAAGCTAGAGGGCTTGAATTTAAAACAAGGACTTTAAATTTGAAACAGGAAGTTGCAGATTCATGGATTTTTGCTCTTCCAGCGCTGGCCCTGCTGTTGCAGTCCAGTCCCCATGTGTCTGGTGGAGGCTGCGCAGCCATTAGCCATTATCGTTGCCAAGTCCTGCTAATAAATCTAGTTATTATAGCAAAACATCCTGGTGCAAATTGTTGACTTCTAAACGACTCAAAGAGGAGAATTTTGTCATTGTGGCAGTGCCTGTTCCAACATTGTAATACGTAATATTCTCATCAATTTCGTCTTATTTGCATTTTCTCCTTGTAACAGTGGTGTCTGACATTGTAACACGTAGTGGTCAATAACGTTGAAATATATATTAAGGCTTGTACCATGCAGACAAGGCTGTTCCTCAATGACGTGATATTCTTTTTTTTTTTCATTAAAAACTGCTATTTTGACTGGCAAGTTAGCTAGCTAGCTAGCTTGCCCATTTCACCATCCTTTTACGCTAATATTACAGTACTTACAGAAAATGGGCTGAACAAAGTTATCACTCATCTGATGATAGCATTGTGTTTTCTTACACTGTGACAAGAGCGGTGGATGAAGCATTAAGTATTAACATTTTTATAAGCTATCTAGCTATCTTGCTAATTCCACATTGTTTTCATGCTTAACTGGTTAGCCTACATAAAATCAGGAAATTGGGATTACATAAATCAGGATTACAAGACTGTCAGATGTATTAAATGACCTGGATACAGCATTGGAGGAGGGACGCATTCCTACGAAAGTTGCTCAGTGGCATACAAAGCCAAAAAGGCTCTATTTTTGTGATATGAAATAACCCAGATGATCAGCACTGCTTTTGCGTCACTGGGCCCATATAGCCAGTGCACTGGAGAATGTTGGTGGCCAAGTCTACTTCAGGTTTAGTTCTCTGCTAACTTCAGTGAGGATAAAATTATTTGATCTTACAGCTTTTCTAGAGTTTTCAAATATCTAAAAGGATTAAATTCAATTTGTGAATTGAATCATGTTGGGGGGGGGGGTGGGGTGCTAAAAAAAAAAATCCACTGATTTACAGGCATCTCTTTCCAAATGAAGTCAATGTGAAAAAGTATTTCAGGGCCCAATGGCATCACATTACAGACTCAAGAGTTGTAATTCCACTGTTTGGCCACCATGAAAATTTGCTTCAAAGCCGTCAGCACTTCCTGGAGGCCTGCTGTCAACACCAATTCATTTTGAAAGAGCAATAGCGAATAGGGAAACACCAATACATCACAACCAGTGGTGTTACTTCACAACTCATTGATTCATGGACAGCCAATTCATGATTACAGTGCTGGCCTTGCATGCTGCGGTCAAGCCAAACGTAGAAAAGGTTCTATGCCAACACTTACAAGCTGCAAAAAGATTGAAGTTATTTTTACCACCTGCTGTGGTTTGCTAATCATATGATTGAGAGCTTGTCATTCAAGCAGTGTTTCCCTGCCCTTACTGCTACCTAGCAAACAGCACACCATCACGGCCAAATGGAGTGCAGCCATGGCCTGACGTTTTGTTGAGCCATCCAACCAACCCTCCCCCTCTGCTGCCTTTGTAGCTGTAGAACAACATCATTCAATTCTTTGGTCGAGTCAAGTCTTTGTCACTTGAACGAAAACACATGTCTGGTTCCATCCCTCCAGTAGTGTTTCAGACACTTGGAAAGTCGATGCCAAGGAGCATTAAGCTGTTCTGGAAGTTGGCCCAACACCTCACTAACACACAGCCTCTATGACAACAATAACAACAGTAATCGGTGATTACAGAGCAAATTCAGCTGCACAATTATTTTTACAAGCAAGTGAAAATTACTTTGACACACAAACGGCAAAAAGTCAGTGACAGCAAGGAAACCGCCATGAAAGCAAGGTCAAAGATAATTAAAAAGATAATTACATGAAAGCTACTGTATAGAAATGAGCTGAAGTGCTAATCTGAAATGATGGTACACATTTAACATCCTCAGCTCATCAGATAGGTCGATCTAAAGTTGGAGACACCCTTGATTTTAATCTGGACTTTATGAGCACAGTAAGTGGAGATAGGAATATTGAACTATAGAAAACAAAAGTCTAAGTACATCATGGGGTCTTTGCGTTTCTGTGGTACATGAAGTCATACTTTATGTCCGCATTGGAAATGATAAATAAATAATGCTGTGAGTAGATGTGGGGAAAATAAATGCTTTTCCTGAGATCTAATGGCACGAAACATTCATTCTGTCACAATAAAGAGTAAAAGTAAGGAAAGTAGAGCATCGTAATGACACTAAGGTTAGCATAAGGCCTGTCAGCCCACAGGGACATCATTAGATGAGATTAGCAGCAGTGGAGAGGTTATTTTTTTGGCCCGTGGTTCAAAGTCGGCTGCTGACTGACCTTTGACCCCAGCAGTCTCCCGTGGCACAGCCACATTAGTTGGATGTTGCATGTCAGTGTCCACGACTTTCTTGCTTTTTCAGGGACAATAAATATGTTGATTATGTTTACTCCGCCGCCCCACTGCACGCAATCTTTGTGTAGGAGTCAGCCTTGTCAGACAGTCCTTATTCAGTAGAGGAAGAAATCTGATGAAGCGCGCTGAACAGACAGACACAGATGGAGTCTGAAACTCTCTTCTACTAGAACAAAGAGAATAGTTTATACCAGTGATACTCAACTTTTGGCCCTCATGACATATCCGGCCCTTAATAAGGTGCTGGGTGGCCCTCCAACCATTTTCTAATTTGCAATAAAAATAAAGTGATTCACACTGGGAATTGTTTGAGTACTTTAAACTATATAAGGTGCCAGAGTGCATAAAACAGCATCAAAATAGAGCTTGTTTATCAAAGTAGGTACCAGTGAAGGATCCCCCACACGATAGAGGTCCTAACTAAGTACCTATTGTCCTAAAATCCGAGAAATGTCCAAAAATCCGAGAAATGTCCAAAAATCCGAGAAATATTCTAAAATCCTACAAATGTCGTTCAGTCCAAGAAACGTTCTAAAATCCTACAAATGTCTTCAAGCCATAGAAATATCCTAAAATCCCCCCAAAATCCCCAAATCCTACAAATGTCAGAAAATCCGAGAAATGTCCCAACATTATGGGAAACGCCATTAACTTCTTGAAACATCCAAAAATCCGAGAAATGTCCTTTAATCCTAAAAATGTGCTAAAATCCTAGAAATGTTCTAAATCTGAGAAATGTTCTAAAATCCTAGAAACATGTATGGGGCTGCTGCGACTAGTCCCTGGCCTCCTTTGATTTTTCAAAAGTAGACCACAAGCAAAGCAAGTTGAGTATCCCTGGTTTATGGGGTGATGTAGTTTTATTAGTTTCACCTGTCAGTGCTATCAAGATAATAATCATTTTATTCAAAGACAAAGACGTTAAAACCTAAATTGTAGCATCTCCACAGCAAATTTTTCTACTTGTCTTCAAGGGATTTTAAGATGACACCAGACAAAGTGACTTCTCGCTCACTGCAGTACACAGACACAGATTAGGATCCCTTTAACCACTGAGACATTGGAGATGTGACAGCAGTTTGTGTGTGTGTGTGTGTGTGTGCGTGCGTGTGTGTGTGTGTGTGTGTGTGTGAGAGAGAGTGACACTGGGCGGGCGATATTCTCGTCCTCCCACGGGAGTGTCTCTCTTCTTCCATTTTTACCCTCTGTAGGAGGTGAACCAGTGAACAGGCCTGTAATTGCGGTAAACATGGAAATGCAATATTCACACCAGGACCGCTCGGCTGGCTTAATGGACAACTTCTGTCATCTGTCTCACACTCACTCACTGTTTTCTCCTTATTTTTGTCTGATCTTTCAACACTTTTATCAACCGGGGGTACCGGATGGCGAAGTCATTACAGGACACAACACTGTTATCATTTGGCAAGATCTGTCAAATATAGCACACAAAAATAAGAACAAGGACGATCAAAAGCTGTGTCATAACTAACATTCTTACCACATGAAATTTCAAAGCATTTGATGCATTTTTGAATTTACATCTAGAGAATATGCACACCGTCATGTCAGCTTTTTAGCTAAATGTGTTGATATTTTTACTCCAAAACAAAAATTCTGTATTTTATGAAAATAAATGTTGGATTAATGGATGTAGAGACATTATTTCAGGATAACAAGATTTTTAATTGTATTTCATTTATTGAGCATACATTTTTGACCTAATTTGTCTGTAACAGAGTTGACCAGTTTTACTGTTAGTAGAATGCTTCTCAGAATAAATATTTTGAATATTACAGGTGTAAAATCAGCAAATACTGAAAATGCTACATTTAAAGGGTCCTGGGAGAATTTAAAAAGTTTGATAGAAATAGGTTAGATGTATTCCAATAGGGCTCCTAATGAGCGGTCTAGCTCCAAAAATGGGACATTTATTTGTGGCAGGAAATGTTTAAATCGTGGCAGAATGTGTGGGGAACTCTGCTGTAAGTAACGCTACGCTATCCTACCCTGCAATGTTGCTGTGGAAACGTTGTCCCGACCCTCCGGTTTTCCCCCCAGGCAGTCCCTGGGAGTAAGCTACTCTATTTTGTGCTTTTATAGTTTACAATGCTAAAGGGGTTTTGTGGCTTGAAATTAAGCCGCGGAAGGTTGCCACATTTCCGCAGCAAAGCCATACTGTCACCAGGATGGGGTCACCAGTGGCAAATGCAGAATAAGAAGTGCTTGCTAGCTCCCACCCCTGGTGACAGGTGACAGTGCAGCCAAGGCTGTAGCTAACCAGTGGCAACTGCAGAGCGGGCAGCGGACACTATGTGTCCGCATGTTAACGCAGCCAGACACCTGTCTGTTAGCAGAGGCAATAGAAAATAAAAAGCAACATTTACATCATAAAAAATTTAAATTTCACAACCTCCAAATGGATAGCACTTTTAAAAGTGGGGCTAAAGCTCACTGAGTCAGTGGAGCACCAAACTGAAAGGAAAGGACTCTTGTGTTTTACTTCTTTTAGCTTTCTTTTCTTTTTTTCTTAAAGATAACTGGTTATTTAAGGTAAAAGGTTCCATGGAAATAATAAAAATGTCCAGAAAACTATATTTACAGTTCTTAGTCTACAGTCTTAGTCTACTTTTTCTAAGTAAGTAATAGTGACTATAAGCAATTATATATGATTATATTTATTATTATTTTATTATATAAAATTATGGTACAGAACAAAAGGACAGGAAAAAAGAAAACAATTTTAATAAGAAAGAAAAAAAACATCTTTTTGAGCACTTTTTTGAGTTTTTTGGTTTTGTTTTTTGTGTTTGTTTTTTAATTTACAATTTTCTTAGTTCTTTTTTTTCTTGCCAGTAATTTTCTTGTAGCTTCTTATTAATTTCTTGCTAATTTTTGCATCACTTTTTGTGATCACTTTTAAAGTTGCCCTCCAATGTATTTGAAAGAAAACAAGCTAATCTGCTTAGGTTTTAAAGGGTTAAAGTAAAATTGACCAAAACTGACATCCCTAGCTCAAAGTATATCGACCTTGTTATTACATGTATTGCTAGAAATGCTTAAAGTTTAACCCTGTGCCCTACAGCGATAAATTCCAAAAAGAACCCTGAGAAATGCTGTGGATCTTTACTATTAAAAGAAAAAAAAAACTAGCACTATAGGAATTAGGATTCCAGAGAATTTCAAAGCACTGAAAGACACAGCGACACCTAGTGGTGGAGAGAGAAGTTACAGGACTGTAAACAGCTGGTGGCCAGCAGGCAAAGAGAGGCCATGAGACATATGTTTTTTAGATCTAGCTTGATGAATTAAGGATTTATTTGGACCAAACCAGAGCTGGTGATTGTTGGAACAGTGGATTTACTAACTAGATTACTAACAAGAGTAACCAAGACAATTTGGGTGAGTTTTATTTTGTTTCTGTTGAGTTTGAATGAAGTGTGTTACGATGAGTTAAATAAGCAATTAAGCCTTGTCAGTCTTCTGTGGCAGAGAGAAAGTTGAAATTTAAAAAAGTACAGTTGTATTTCTCTGTTAAATAAGAAAATTTGTTGTGACAGTATTACTTTTAGTATTTCTGAGGATTTTTGTTGTGAAAATGAGATACAGCCCAAGCCTGTTATATATCATCCAGTATACATTCTATGGTCACATAGTTACACTGTATACACTTACAGTTGTGACATATTTCTGACACATATTTTTTTTTTCCTAACTTTCCTAACTTTTGTTTTCCTAACTAATAACAACCATAACTCAAACTGAGGAAACACCTGGCAGAGAAAAATCCCACACTTGCACACCACAGTTTCTATTCCACTTGCACATAAACTTCATGCTTCTTTTTGGGCCTTTAGCGCATGACACAGACAGATTTCATAAAACTTTTTCTGCTTTCTCACCCCGAGGACTCTCGCCTCTGCTCCTTTTCTTTTAGCAATTAAAAGAGTTAGCCTTGCGAGAAGACTGTCGAGCGGCAGTTCGTTTGTATGCCTCACCAGACAATGGCCGCTCTCGGCCTCTTTGGCGGAGGCACAACACGCAGTCGGCCCAGACAAAGGAGTGAAAAGACAAAGTGAGAGACAGCGCTGGAAGTTTGTATCAACAGAGAGACGAACACTGCTCATGTCGCACTCAGCGTATCTGATGCAGACAGAATCAAGTCTGAGATGTGGATGGAAGGTGTGTGTGTGTGTGTGTGTGTGTGTGTGTGTGTGTGTGTGTCTGTGTCTCCCCCCCCCCACTACCTCATAACTGATTCCGATCACCGCCCCAGCACTGTCTTGTAGTTGCCTCTCGAGAAATAAAGCAGGAAAGATAAAAAATGATGGCAGAGAGAGGAATCCTAATTAATTGTGATGAATATGCAGATTGGGTTGAATCCTCTGGATAGCCGGCTCTTTTCACCACGATCTGCTTCAATATTTAGACAGAGCTTAGGGACAAAGACAAGTCTATGCCGAGAATACAATCAGCCTCAATTTAACTTCACTGCTAGTCCTCCGACTTGTGTGTCAGTGTGTGTATGCCTTCAATCTTTTTGCTAGTCCTCCGTCTGCCTCCTCTGCTCCTATATCCACTACAAAAATTTCCATCTTATAAAACCACAGTCTACTACTGAGTCTTTTTCAATTTTTGTTTTGTATTGCTTCTGATTAAACCAGCACAACATCTCTGTTTGAGGATTTTATTAACAAAACAGTTTATTTGCATGGCTTCCTGCTGGTGTGATTTGACAGAAAATGGCTCTCCAGATACTTTACCAGCTGAAAGAACACAGCAGGGACAGATGAATTTGAATGGATTAAAAAAGGGACTTGGAATAATTTCACTAAACGTCCAGAACGAATCAGTTTGTCTCGTGGCGTCTCTTGAATCAAGTGTATTTTTTTTTTTGATAGTGGTGGCAAATTCTGTTTCAAGATGTAACACAGGACAAGAAGTTGCTTGAAAAGAATCCTTGTTTTCGTCAAACTGTGCTCAAAATTGCATCACATCAAAAGTCAACGGATGCATAAGTTATAATGATGCATCCTGTGGGGACCATTAATGTATATACTAAATTTTACAGTAACCCATCAAATAGCTGTTGAGATATCTTAGTCTGGATGTCAGTTTCAGTTAATTTTGCTTTTGATAGATAGCTCTACATCTATCAACTGGTAATTTATGGGTTAATTTCTCAGTAAAAAATACAAAATTTGTTGACATACGTATATGTGGTGACATTTTAATGTTTTGTGGTGTAAATCGGGTGGGATGGCAGCTAGCTAGCAGTCCTGGTCAATCAGGGAATTTTACAAGTAAGGCTGTTAGTGTGGATAGTGTGTTTGGGGATAAAGTCAGTCTATGCAGGCTGCAGTAGGAAAGATAAAGGTAAAAAAACGAAAAACGAGAAACAGACGGTGAAAGAAGTCAAGGTGAATTTCAGGTCTTTTTGACCTCAAAGAGGTTTTCTTTTCTTTTCTCAACTTTCCATCCCTCTATAACAATCAGTGCTGAAGGATCTTCCTGTGTGACATTGGATCTTTGTTCATTTTTGGTATTTACTAGAAATTGTCTTTCTGTGCTTATTATTTTTAGTAGAAGCTAGCTAGCATAGCCAAACTGCCACTGCTAACTTTGCTAACAGCGATAAGTGATTACATAAGTGTACTTAACAATACTAGAGGGCGTTTGAAGCTTAAACATAAGTTTTTATTCACCAGGGTGACCTTGTGGGGAGACTGCAGGGTGGGCAGGATATTTCCACAACAATGCTGTTGGGTCAATATGGTAATTGCCACTAGTAATTAGCAGCGCAGCTAACTAGGAAAATCTGCTTAGGTCAGACATATTTAAATCTCTTTTAAATATTTCCCTTTGCAAAAATGTAGTCATTACAGTAAGCTAGAGTCTGTCTGTCAATCCATTGAATATGAACCTCTATAACGTCATGAAAGAAAAAATCACTGTACCTGTCAGCTGTGTGCTCATGTAAACAAACCTTGTAGGTTATCAGCTGTGCAGCTGAGATCATAAGCTTATGATGTAACCACTTAAAAGATGGGTGAGTACTTTCTGTCTTTCTGTCCTTTATACTTTTTGAAACAGAAAACACACGCTTTATATTATATATTTGGTTATTATATTTACTGGAAATGACACACAATATAGCCAACAGCTAGTAGGTTATCAGCAGAAACTTTCAGTTCTGGTTTTCAGTTTGGGTTCGGGCTTGAGTTCGGGTTGAGTTTTGCTCAGTGATTAATGCATATGTGTACAGGTTGGGCGGGACGGGTTGGCTCTCATAACAGGTCGGATTGGGTTGGACTTTAAAAAAACATGACCTGTGCATCACTACTAGACCGAGAAGTGAAACTGGTCAAATACATTTGTGGCGACAAACCGTTGACTTCCCTAGTCTGGACCAAAGTGCTGGACTGACTGACATTGCAATTCCAAGAGACATTTTTGTAGTGGAAACAGAGCATTAGGACATTTGTCTGAATGATACTGAAGGGCGTTCTATATAGGAATGCTCCAGTGCGATCAGAATTGTTTTGGCGTAATGTTTCAATCCATTTAATGATCATTCTGTTTTCAAACTCACGCAGCACAAAAATACAGATATTTTGATCATTTTCAGTGAGCACAGAAAGCAGCTCTGCAGCCTTCCAGTTCAGTCAGCAACAACAACGTGTGAATCAGAAACCAGAATTTACACAGCAAAGCAGCATCATAACATTAACACAGTGTCAGTCTTTAACATTCTGACAGCGTTTCCAGCAAGTGTTTCATATCGATGCAGACATTGTGACAACGTCTCTGAGCCGAGATGAGAAGAGCATCTGGTTTCTGCTGAGGTTTCAGGTTCACTGCGTGTTCACTTTCTGCTTTCTTTTTGCCAACGGAAATCTTTCAACCAGTTCCTCATATTCACTTTGATTACATCTGTGAATCCAAACCTGGTCTAGCCAACAGGCAGACTAAAGACAGAACACTTCTGTGATCTGTGAAAGGAAATGGAAATTAAGCTGCATTTTATGAAATGACTGTTAATTTGACTTTGTTTTTATAACAGTCGGTGCCTGTATTTGTTTTTTCTTTAATGAAAAACAGAACTGATGGAAAAGTAGTGCATATAAAGTCCTTACCAAGAAAAAAGCAATGGAGTTTAGTCCTTGTCGCTGTAATTACAAAAATAAATGGGTTTTGTTATTTTTGTTTTTCAACAGACCCAAACAGTGGAGATGGCCATTCATGGTTATGTTAGTAATATATGTAGTGATATAGTAATATATAATATGTAGTAATTTGTTGATATGTCAGTACACTAACATACATCAATTTGTGACCACAGTTTCCAAGTACTAATAATATTTCTAGCATATTTACAGTATTTTGAAAATGCCTTAGAAATGTTGAAAAAAAACATAATTTAATAACATTTCTTTTACCAAATATATAATGGACTAACATTAGATATATGATATTAACAACAGTGAATACTCATCATTTTTTATATCATAAAAATGTATATTTATTAGCTTACCTTCACTACTTTTACCATAATAGGAGTATATAACTGTTTGGCGAAACATGTTTTTTTTAATTTCTTCACCGTATATATAATGGATAACATTAAAAAAGATTTTAAAAATCATTTATTTCATTATCTTAGCTTCACTACATTTATTATAAAAGGCCAAATCAACAGTTTGATAGAGCATGATTTTAAACAATTATTTGACTCCTAGTAGATTTAAATAATTTGTATAAAATTACATCAATCTGTTCAGTAAGACCTCTGAAACTGTAACATGTTAAATAAATATGCTGACCTTTGAAAATCCCACCACACTGAGCCCTCATGTGTGGTGGGATTTTTCTTGTTACTGACTTCCTGTAAGAGGCGAATGAAGAGTTAGACTGTTTAAAGGCACAGCGACATCTAGTGGATCTCTTTAGTATAGCATATGTAAACCAAATGGTAGAGATAGCTCAGTTAGGATGAGTTAAATGTGCTTCATGGAAGACTCTGCAAATGTAAATGTTTTAGTATTGTTTTGTATGCCAGTGCGTTCCATGACTTTCTTCCTTGCCTATAATAGCCAAAGGTATGCCAAATTTGTATGTGAGGCGCACCTGAGTCTGCTGGGCATGGACGGGGCATGGACCCAGTGACGATGCTATTCAAGCCTGTGATCAGTCTTTGATATGCATCTGTCAGTTAATTATTAGTGGTAGTGATATGCCAGGTTTGGTAATCTTACTAGGAAAATATCAAAATATCAAATGTCAAAAAATGGCAAAGTGACTTGTCACAATGAGATGGCAACATTGGTGCAGTAAACACAGTAAACTGTGTGTGTTCATCTGATGAAACACACACGGTTTGTTTCATCAGATGACTGTTTCTCTGTCCGTGTCTCTGTCCTCAGTCCTGGCAACTGTGCAACTGTAGTGCATTAAATTTGCAGTTTGCAGGTCCGATTGTGTTCAGGAGGTTCATTAACCCATGATCATGTTCACTTTCCAATGTTTGTAACAAAACAAATTTCATGATGATCTGTGCAAAATGGAGTGAGTTACAGTCCATTTTGTAATCACATCTGCATCTCTCAAGACACATGTATTTGTTTACTAGCGGATCTTTAACCTCCCTTACATGGCATCCATGCAGATGCAGGTCAGACTTAGAACGCCTCTTTAAGTTCAACACACACATTTTCATAAAGATACAATCACTTGTATGAATGTGCTCTACCAAACAACTAAGCAGACCAAGCATTTTCACCTTTATCTCTCCCACTCCACACTGACCTCATCCCCACAACATGTCATCAGGCGTGTGTGTATGTGTTTGTGTGTGCGGATGTACGCCGTGTGCACTTTTCACATGCACGTGACTGCAGTGAAGGGTGAGTCATGTTAATGTCTGGAAGCTGTGTTGTGATCTCTGAACCACAGGCTGGCCAACAAGAGGCAGCCAAACACTTGGTCATCTGGTGTGGGCTGAGATATCGCAGCCCGGGTGTAAAACTGTGTTTGTGTGTGTGTGTGTGTGTGTGTGTGAGCGTGAGTGTGAGGCTGTGTGAGTGAGAGACATGCAGAGCCACAAGTGAGACGACTTGGACCGGCCACCTGTGTACAGAAAGCAGTAGGAGCTCTGGGTCTCATTCCCAAGGATGATGCTAAGTGAAAAACTGTTAAATGTTAGATGGAATCTGGCACAGCTACGGACACAATGTAGTCATTTGACACATTTCAGTGAGGAGGTTGTGTTACCCTTTGAAACCTGAGCAAATTGGCTTAATTTCTTTCAAGAAAGCAATGAACACAAAAATGAACAAGAAATAAGTTTTTAAAAAAGGGCTGGAAAAAAAGTACTGAAAAAGGTTTTTAAAACATTCTGTAACATAATTTAAAATATGTAATTATGGTACTAGTTATAAACATTGAAATTAGAATGAGCATTAAAGGAAGAAATGACTAAAAGATAGCAAAAAATTACCAGAAGATTTATAGAAAAAAAATAAATAAATAAAAAGGCAGAAAATGAACTAAAAAAGAAAAGAAAATAGAATAAATAAACAAGGCAAACAAGACTTGGAAAAAGTGCTTAATTTTAATTATGTTAATTAAAAAATATTTTCCTCCTTTTCTAAATCTACTTTTATTTTCAATTTGTGGAGCATTTCCTACCAAAAAGAAGTCAAAACAATTTGCTCAGGGTTCAGAGGTTTTAATACTTTTGAAAGGCGTCTAAAAGCAGGGTTAATGGTATTTAAATTTAGTGACTCATGATCAGGGATGCAGCAGTGTATAATGAAATAGTATAAAGGCAACAACTTTAACGTGTAGAAGTTACTGCACTCTGTTGCTTAGGTCTGTTAGCTCTCACCTTTGTTAATTAGCCTCAGTATACACAGCATTTTTTCAGTTTTAGCCAAATCATTATGTAATGTAGCTGATCTACCATCATAAAGAACATTGGTTGGATAATGTATTGTGGCCCTATAGTACCATAGCCTAATTCTAAAGTACATTGGTTTTGGAAGTACCAGTATCAGGAAAACATTGCACAACTAAGTATATTTTGCATGGTTTGTAAAGTCATTGATGGTGCATTTAATAGGGCTGCACAATTAATTGAATATTAACTGTGCAACTGTGAATCATTAATCACTATTTTGGCTTCCCACAATTAAAATGTCATCGACTGCGATATTGATGTGTAAAATGGGTGCTCATAGAAACGATCCGCTGCATATCGAATCAAGCTTTTTATAAACTAACAGCAGCTTCTGCATTGAAAAGCTGTCATGCGGCTGCACATATACCCTGCAGCGGCAGACTGTGAAAAACTTTTCTGAATGCTGCAGCTGCAGACAGTCAAAATCAAAATTATACATGAATCAATGATCATCTGTTGTTTTGAAGTATTTCAGATTTACGTGGGAACAACTGCGTCCAATGTTGACTCAGAGTTGACTCATGATCACTGTAAAAAAAGAAAAGAAAAAGAAAAAGCGATATGTATCAAACCAGCTCTCAAAGACCAACTGAAACCATCAATCCAATCACGTTCAATTTGGCTAAAGATGTGCGTCTAATAACATGTTTTCATTACGTTGCAGTCTGTAATGACATTTATTTTTTATTAAGCGTACATTTACAATATGTACTGTAAAACTTCAAACATAACCGTGTCTCAATTAAGCACCTAGTCCCTTTTATTAGCCTGGTGTGGCTAAAAAATTTTGACAAATAAAGGCCTGTTTCAATTAGAGGCACCGTTACCATGCAGATCATTTTTATACACGTTTTTTGGCTTCCTGCTGTTGCTAAAGTTGGTTAGCTGTTTAGGCCACACAAACAAATATGAATGTTTAAAGTTTTGACAATATGGACATACTATACATGTTTAGCTTGGTAAGATTCTCTACAATTCAATCATTCAGTTCATTTTACTGAAATCATAAGAACCAAAGAACACAGTAATACTGCCATAGTAAACAATAGAGACATGAAAAAGAGGTTCAAATAAACTATTTGATCCCATTTTTGCTGATAAACAGTTTGTGGAAAAGGACATAACAGCCTGTCCTATATAGACACCTGTCCCAAATATGCGCCTGATGAATTCAGTGGTTGAAGCAAATAATAGCCCAGGCTATTAATTGAAGTTTTACAGTATGTACTTTTTAAAAAAATGTTTGGATTCATTTGAATTCAGGTGAACGTGATTTTATGTCGTATTTTGAGACAGAAAAGTGTAATAAATATGTTTTTCTTTCAAATCAATGAATGATTGTGGTCGCAATATTGATTGGCCATATTTGTGCAGCCCTAGCATTCAGTAGGTTATTGCAAATCAAAATTAGAATATGTTTTCTTTTTTTTTTTTTTTGGAATGTGCACACATTTGACTTTTGTTGTTGCTCTCAATATATATACACAGAACAAGCTAAATACAAGAACAACAACGCTAAACAAAGTAAACACAATCACTTGTTTTCCAGTTAGTTATTAGTGTAAAGGTACAGAGTGCAAATGGTGCTGGAATAAATACAGAATGATTAATGTGACAGGTTGCCTACGTACATGAGGCGGGTGGATATGAATTTGTATAGCCTACAATGTTTACAGCATGCTTGTCTTTTATTTGACAGATATTTAAACTGTAAATAATAATTGTTTTAGTACTGATGAAGACGGTGCTTGGTGTTACAAGTTTATTGCACAGGGATTGTTCTTGACACCATGTGACTGGTGTTAAATCTTCATCATAGTGATGAACTGTGGAAAGAAACTGTTCTTGTGTCTGGTTGATTTGGTGTACGTTATTCTGTAGAGCCTGTCAGAGGAGAGAAGTTGGACCAGGTTGTATCCAGGGTGTGAGGGGTCTGCAGTGATATTCCCTGCTCGGTTTCTGACTCTGGAAAACTGTAGATGGATTTATACACCAAATGTGATTGTCGGCTTATTTTTGACAATTTAACTGTTGTCTATTGCCTGCAAGCAATTTTGGTAATTATCTCCTAAATATCTACATATTTGACATGTATATATTGAAGGCTAGATTGTATAAGTGTCCCAAAGGGAAGATTCCAAGGATACATCTGGAGGAAAGATGTGTGAAAATATACTGTCAGAGTTAGTGTGAGACTTTTTTAGATTTGAGCTGAACTAATACTGTGTGTGCTTTTGCTAATAGTGTAGATTCCAGTGATGGAAACTAGACACGTGATATTGTTTTTAGTATAGGCCACAGACAGCATTGAAGTGGGAGGTTACAGTTCCTCTGATGGCTTGTTGAGGCTGACTCTAAAAGCGAGTTAATCCCCATAGACGATGTGTTAAATAGTCCAACTTTACAGCAGAAATAAACATGTTAACAGCCTGGTACAAAGTATTGGTCTCGATAGCTAATTTCAACGTTCATGACAAATGAACATTGAAATGTTGATAAATGTTATTACAGCTTAACTCTATACTTAAATAAGGGCACAGTGCCTTTGTGTGACAGGTTGTCTTCTAATAGTGTCTACCGCCCCCCACTCCTCAAGAGCTTCACCTTCTCGTTTGAATATGGTCACTTCTGGCCCCAAAAATCCAACTCAAGGCTTCATAACGGGAGTTCACAAACCAATGGGCAACCTCACAGTGGCTACGTCCATTATTTTATATAGTCTAAGGTTGCTGGACATTAGCATAAACTTAATGCTGCTATATTTAATATTTTTTAAATTAATAATTTAAATGGCTGGGTTAAGAGGTCTCTCAACGAAAATGATCTACTGTTCACTTCCCTTATAGGGATCCTCTTAGTGTGTATCAGCTCATTGTTTTAGTTTTCAAAATCAGCTGTTTTGGTTCACTCTCACATAGGCTTAGGCGGTATATTTATGTTTTAATCCCTGCATACCTTCCTCACTAGGATGTGTGGTATGTGACAGCATTTTGTGTTCAAGTTTCAGGCTTTTACTAAGACAAGCTTAATTTCAATGTTGACTCATTGTAAAACACACATTCAAACTCACCAAAAAACAAAAAATAAAACTTTCCAAAACTATTAGAGTTAGTCTTTCCATTGTTCCAACAATCACCAACTGTGATTTGGTAGAAATTAACTCTTAATTCACAGATTTAAATATGAAAATACACTGGCTTTTGCTGGCTGGCTTTCTTCTAGTCTTGTAATGTTATCCCCACCAGTCACAGCCGCCATCTTTCTCAGCTCAGCTGCCTTTTCCACCATTAGAGACTGATCTCTGATGGTGCGTGCTGTGCACTACATACAATACATCCTCAGTGCAGCAACATCGAATCAGTGTCAGTATCAGTAATGTGGTCATACAGTAGTGACTAAGTGAGTAAAGGCAAATAATCAGACAGCTAGAACAGTCTGGTACATCCAGAGAATTACATCAGTTTACTTAAATGCAACCTTTAAAACCAGGATAACCAACACTAACAAAATTACGATATCCAAAATCTTCGACAATACCTTGACTCAAATCACAATATCAATATAAAAGCAATATATTTCTAGCCCGACTGGCAACTTCTCCAGGGCGTTCCAGTTTCTTTGGACAAGTGCATGCTGGGATACCTAGAACACCCTGTTGACCCTGAAATGGATAAACAGGGTACAGAAAGTAGATAGATGACAGTAGCTATATTTTAAATTAGGAAATACATCAGTGCATTAAACCACCGTAGTGATCATTAACCAAAGCAAGTGACATTTTATATAAATCCCATCTATCCCGAAAAGGTGTCCCAAAAAAGGAAAAAAAATCACTCTGCGACTGAATAAAACATCAGCTGCTGAGGGTTTGGTATTAAATATGCAGCTCGAAAACGGTGTCGAAACAAACACTGAAGGACTGAACGCCTCTGTTGTTCATTGTGTGTGTACGTGTGTGAAATGTGGATTCCTGTTTTTGAGCCCTTTGATGTAATTATGTCTTTTCCCTTATGCCTCCCAATCTGTTTTTCATCATCATTATGCTTTTCAGTAATGAGCACTTTCTTTCCTTTGAATAAAGGAAAACATGCAATTCCACACAATGGAATATTTAGTAGTGTTATGTGTCCTTGGATGGGTTTGTTCTCCTTTGCAGGAGAGCGTAAATGCTGTTTGGCATGTGTGTGTGTGTGTGTGTGTGTGCGTGCGTGCGTGCGTGCGTGCATGCGTGCGTGCATGTACAAGGGGTGAGGCCCAGCAGGGGGGTTAAGACCTAAGATGGGGTGAGTCTTGTTGTCCTCCGTGAATTATTTAGCACATGGGGGAATAAGAGAGTGGACGCTAAACCTGGGTATCACAGGAGACTGCAGAGCACACTGCAATTTTTTTATATGATTGTGCGTCTTCCTCTGATATATTTTCATATTGCGTGGCAACACATACGGTTCAGCTGCATTTGTCTTTGTGAGTCACGCTTTAAGAAAAGAGGATGTACAGACGGATCATCAAAAGGACTCAGTCCAGTGAGATGGAGCAAAAGCTCATTTGGCCTCACTTTGCACTCTAATCCTGTTGTCAGTTTCTCTGAATTTGACAGAAGGAACAAACAAGCAAATAGGGAAAAAAAGAGGGGTGGGGTGGAGCGGGGGGCAGACGAGTACATGAAAGTGTGATCTTTTCTCGTAAAGCCTCTTACAGTGCTGTGGGTTTACACTCCTGTCAAGTGATTTGGGGTTTTGTGTGTGTTTTTGTTTTCTTTGAAATGTTCTCACAAAGATGAGGACAATCCGTTACTGTGGAGACTGTTTTACTAAAATGGTTTTCTAAAGGGTTACAACTTGGATTTGGAGTCAAGGATTTAGTTTATTGCAGAGGTGTGGACTCAAATCACATGACTTGGACTCGAGTCACAAATTTGATAACTTAGACTTGACTTGACAAAATTAAAAACTGCTTGCTACGTGGACTTCAACACCAATCACTTGTGACTTCAGCCTTTATACATCCTTGATACCTTCTCCCAAGCCCAGAGATGAAACAGTTTGTTATTTTATTTTTTTATTAAGTATGCCAGGAATGAATTAATTTACCTTCATTTCTTAAATGAACTAACATAAATGCTCTTCATTCCCAGAGAGTCGATGCTGAATTCCTCAGATCCACTTTGTTTGAACCACTCTGATAGCAACCAAGTAGCAGAAAAGAACTATGAAGAAATAAAGCTATGCTACAGAGCCTCGGTTGGAAAAACTGATACCAAAGATAATTTTGTTGATGTACAAAAACTACATTGTGGTCATATAAAGCAAACAGCAGTATTCAAAAATTGCGGATCAAAAATTACGGACAGAGACACAACAACTTTCAACATACTTATTTTAACAAATAAGTAGCAATTTTAAAAAGCATTCATGATTTTTTAAAATTTGATATATTATTACTCTGTTGTTAAAATTACATTACAGAATGTGAAGAACACATAATGACTTGTTTTTGACTTAAAACTCAAACTTTAGGACTTGAAAATTGACTTTGGGCTTGCCTGTCTTGACTTAGAACTTGAATTTAATTGGGACATGTTAGTCTTGACTTGGGACTTGACTTGAGACTTGCTAGTGTTGATTGGGAATTGACTTGGAACATATCAGTCTTGCCTGTGACTTGAATCAGGACTTGCCTGTCTTGGCACTTGTCAGTGTTTATTTTGGAATTGACTTGGGACATGTCAGTCTTGACTTGGGATTTACATGTGTTAACATGGGCATTGACTTGGAACTTACCTGTCTTGACTTGGAACTTGTCAGTGCTGACTCCAAAAATGAATTGGGACCTGTCAATCTTGAGTTGGGATTTGACTTGAGACCTTCCGGTGTTGACCTGGGGATGGACTTGAGACTTGTTATTGTTGACATAGAACTTGACTTGAGACTTGTCAGTCTTGACTTGGGACTTGACTGGAGACTTTTCAGTGTTGACTTGGGATGTGACTTGAGACTTTTGATTGTTGATATGGAACTTGACTTGAGACTTGTCAGTACTGACTTGGAGATTGACTTGTTAGGTCAGTCTTGACTTAGGACTTGATTTTGGACTTGCTAGTGTTGACTAAGTACTTGGCTTGAGACTTGCCAGCTTTGGCATGGGACTTGACTCTGGAATTGCCTGTCTTAACTCAGGACTTGTCAGTATTAACTTGGGAATTGAGTTTTGACATGTCACTCTTGACTTGGGACCTGACTTGGGACTTGAGTGCAAAGACTTGGGACCTGTAAAGCAATGGCTCGATCCCACCTCTGGTTTGTTGTAACTGATTGTAAGTCAGTGGCAGGTCCTCACAGGTATAGCAAAACAAATGTGTGTTTTCACATTTATTTCCGTCGCTGAACTTGTGAACTCTCCTTCTAACCTCGGACCCCGCGGCACACAGCACACACACGAGCGCACGCTCACTTCTAACACCCCTAAGGCTCCCTGCAGGTATCCCGTGGAGCCGTGAATGTGTACACTTACTATATTTATTCACATTTATGCTCGTTATACCAACATGACCCACAGTCTACCCGCTCTTTCACCTTGATCGTGTGGTTTTCGGCACTACACCCAGTATGGAAATGTTTTTTCAAGTCATTTCCCGTCCTCTCTCTCTTTTTTCTATCCTCTTGTCTTTCTGCCTGGCTACTAACCCACCCACCCATCCCGAAAACATGTTGGCATACAAACACTGTTTTTAGAAAGCAAAACAACCCGGGGAATATGACTGGAAGATGGAGGTGCTTAATCTCTCTGGGTGGATGAGTATCAAATCCCCCAGTGAACGATGGAGAAAAGGAGAGAGAGAGAGAGACTGTGCAGGAACACTGTTCATTTTGCCAAGGCCAGATGGTGAGGGCAGCTTTGGTGCTACATGCCTCTCTCTCTTTCTCCCTCTCCCTCTCCCTCTGTCCCTCTCCCTCTCTCTCTCTCTCTCTCTCTCTTTGCCTGTCAGGCCATGACACACACACAAACAGACACAATTACCTCAGCTTGTTTGTACAGCAGTGGTCTTCTGTGTGTGGCGGCCTATGAGCGAGTCGGTTTATTAGATTAATCTTTTATTTGTCTCTGTGCTGTTATCACTGTTTTTCATCTCAATGTGTTGCTGGGATTAAGAGGCAGTTTCTGCTTTGCATTCTCCTTGTTTGGATAGTTTGTAATCTGTTTCTGTGTGTGTATGTGTGTGTCTATGTGCGCGTGTGTGTGTGTGTGTGTGTGTGTGTGTGTGTGTGTGTGTGTGTGTGTGTGTGTGTGTGTGTGTGTGTGTGTGTTTCAGAGCTGGAGAGAGTACAAATATGTCCTCCAGCACTTCTGTGTTGAAACTTTTCTTGGGTAGAGCTGCAGTTTCTTGTGTTCAAGTGAATTTTTAGTCAAAATGTAGCTCATTGCAACGTGTTGCAAGCAGACGCTAGCAGAAGTTGTTACACATGCTTTTCCATGCACTGAGACGTAACAAGTTCAGATAGTATAACACGTTTTTATACACTATATTACATGTTAAAGGCTAAAACAATTTGTGAAATGTACGTCATTACTGAGCTGTGACGAAATGCGTTTCAAAATGGCATTGTGTCAATATGCTCGGTGGGTTACCCCTTTGAAACATGGGCAAATTGGCTTGATTATTTTCAAGAAAATGGGAAGAAGGCAATGAGCACCAGAAGAAAAAAATATCCAAAAATTAACAAGAATTTTTTTTCAATAAATAAAGACATTTTGTAACATAATTTTGATTATGTAATTTTTCCCTGTTTTTTTCTTTTTTCCCGTAGGCATTTTCCCTAGTTAAAAATGCAGCAACTGACTCAAACAGTAAATAAATAAACCAAACCGTGCTAAATTCCCCCATTCACCATGGGGCTACGGAGAAACGCAGAGCAAACACTGACCCTGGGTGACTTGTGTGGAATTCACTGGTGTTTCTGGGAATGTGGCTCGGCGCGTCAGCGCTGACACTCTCACATGGTATATTGTGGACAAGAGGCAGGGAGTATTTATCAACACAACACAGACAGGCATTGTTGAGAGGATGCACACATTGATGTGACCCGGGTGCATGTAGAAATTCTGTGAAAGATTGAAAAATACAAAATAATTCTCCATACTGTAAAATCTGACAGGCTGATCTTACTGACAATAATGTCAGAAACCTATTGCCTTGAAAAATGTAAGTAAATGTAACTATTAGTCTTAATTTTATGTTTCCTTGCTTAACTAAATGTTATGTTTACTTAAAGTTTAGTTATATTTACTTGATTTTATGAAGCTGTTGCAATTTAAAAGGAGAAGAAAGTAAACCAAGCTTACTTTGCTGTTCATCTGGATTCTGTTGGTTGCAAACTAGTCAATTATATTTGTATATAAACATGTTCAAAACAGAACTTGCAGATCTCCTAACTTTCAGATGTTAGTGCACACTGTTAATTTTGTGAAGTTTTTGTAACTTAAAAATGACAAGTTAAATGACCTTGTTCTTTCTTAGTGTTCGCAGCTTCAGTAAACCAAGTTAATCTTACTTTACTTGATCGTGACAAAGAGGATTTCGCTAATGATGAAGTTTGGAGATCTGCAAGGTATTTCTTGAATATCTTTTTATATACTTTATTGACCCCCAAGGGGAAATTCAATTTTTCACTCTGTTGTCGTATACACACGGGCCCAAAATGCACAGGCAAATGGAAAGATGTTAGAGTGAGGGGGCTGCACATGAGCAGGTGCGCCAAGCAGTTGGGGGTTCAGTGCCTTGCTCATGGTCACTAATTCCCTATTGACTGGGCTACTGCCAGCCTAAGTGAAGAATATACAAATATAACTGACTAGTTTTGCAACCAGCAGAATACAGATATATAACACAGTAAACTTTGGTTACTGGAGCTGCTAAAACTTAGAGAAATTGATTTAATTTAACTTTTCATTTTAAAGTTGCAACAACGTCACAGAATTAGGTAAATATGACAATTTTAAGTAACTTAATTAGATATAAAGTAAACATAAATTAAGACTATTTCCTAGATTTTATTAAAATAATTATCAGTGGTATAAAGAAGGCCTTCACATAAAACTAGGCTGTCTTTGGTGCTACATGACCAGAGAAAAAGGAATCTTTTGCTCAAGAGGTAAAAAACCTACAACTACCACAATGCTATGCACCTGGCATAATGTGTAATGGTCCTTATGAAACATTGGTGGCCTGCCGGATCTTGTATTACAGCTAAACGCTAAGATAAAACATGTTTGTTAAAATATTTGAGGTTAGAAATATGCGAATCAGTAACAGAATCAGGTTCAGGTTCAGGTTCAGGTTACTTTATTTGTACCCGTAGGTAGATTTGTTTTGCAGTCAAGTGAGGTTACAGCGTCCATTTCAAAACGCAGGCCAGAGAACAGAACAAACAGGAAATCAACAACAAATCTTTGTTTATATTTTATCAGTGCTGCGTAGTTTTACCATTTGATCCTGTTTTTCGGCCTCTCTTTTCACTGTGCAGTGTGGCACCCACTTCCTGTCGGCAAACTGTGGCAAAACAAGCATTAAAATACATTTCTGAAACACTTTAGGCAATAAACAGGCAGTGCTGCAGCATAATCTTGATTTATATTGGATCAGTACTGTCTAGTTTTACCATGTGATCAGATTACTGTCTGAGTCTGAGACAGACAGAGAGAAAGACATGTTTGTCTCTTGATTACCTGTACACTCTTTAAGTAAGTGGCGGTGGTGGCGGTGGTGGCAGGGTTGGCGGGCAGTTTGAAAATGTGGAAGTGCAGCCTATAGTTCGAGCAACAACCCCAAGAGCCAATGAAACTAAATATTCAGCTATTTGAGTATTTATTAATCGGGTAGGTATTCAGTTTTCAATTTCGACATTCGGATATTCTTTGTTTTTTGTTTTTTTTTTGTAGAGGATGAATGTCATTTCAGTGTTTGTGATACTTCCGCTAAGCCTGTCACACACAGTGTGAGAGTCGAGCCATTTCTCTGTCATGTGAGCAGCACTCACAAACACGTGAGCCTCCCACTGCTCACCCTGAGTGGAGCCCTTCACTGCAGCATAGAGCGGGTGAATTTCAATATCTTTAATAAAATGAGGACACTTACCATTGCAGACACAACAAAATTTAACAGACTAATTTAGAACACTGAACACAGATTATTGTACTGATAACTCTGAGTTTTTTTAAACTTTACAGACTATAGAGTGTCACAAAGTTGTCAAGCAGTCGGAGGCACACCAAGCTCTCTCTCATTTAACACTGAGGCTCCGTGGCGCACGGTGTCTCTCTCTCACCTGACACTGTCTCTCCCCACCTGACAGTGAAACCACGAAGCGCACAGTCTATTTTTATCCTGAAGCTCTGGGGCACAAGGTGTCTCTTGCCATCCACCCCGCTTCCACCAGCCTAAGTATTTGGAACAGCACTCCAAATTACGTAAGTTACAATAACTGATGGTGTTTTGCTGGGGCGTTGGGGAGGGATATCTAGGCCTTGGTTAGATAGAGGACAGTTTACCATAGTTCATCTACACATGCTACCCACATTGTTTTGATACAAAGGTGGTTGAAAATCAGAGATTTATACCTTTAAGTAAAATCAACTTGTCAGATTTTACAGTATATAAAGGCCGATACCTCACCTCCCCTCACTCAGCCAATGCATTTCTTTTTGCATTTCTCCTCACTATTGAGTATTCTTGAAATTATTGTCAAACATATTTCTTTTTAATAAAGTGCAGCTGCATGTGAAGGAAGTGCTTTGTCCTTGCAGGGATGAAGTTGGTGAATAATCAGCCTGATGTTCCTTGCTGGCTTGAACTTTGTTGGCTCGACAAAGCCTTTCTGTGGCCCTGAGAGTTAAATAGATATAATTTGTAATTCCTTGGCATGAAAACACTGTTAGTGCTGCCGAGGTAGATATTGTCTGCTCCGCCGATGTCCTCGTGTTAAATGCTGTGTGTATGTGTGTGTGTTGTTATATTTGGAAGGCTCTTATCTGCTCTGTCTCTTATACCCACTGTATTCTTGGTGCGTTTAATCAACACTTGGCCCTGCTTGCACCGGAGCAGCCGCTTTAAAAGCACACTTCACCATTCTCTCTCCCACTAAAGCGGTTTTTAAAGCTCAGACTTCCTCACCCCTTTTTACAGTAGATAAAAGTGCTTTTATCCTATCTGAGGTATCTGGCTCTTTTAGTGCGGAATAATGTCCCGGCCCATGTGAATCAGAGCAGGGGTCTGTAGGTCCGCCTGCAGATGCATAACAAAGCTCAAAAATAGCTGGGCTCATTGCCATTCCAGACAGATAGGAGTAAGCCCAGGGCAGTGCTGAGTGGGGAGAGACAGAACCGGCATGGGGACATAGCCAAGGTCGGCTCAGGATACACACTCATCAAGAGGTCGATGATCCAGCTCAGGTGACCTCGCATTGACCCCGAGAGTTTTATAGCCGGGAGGGGAAAACTGCTCTGTGTTTTGTGTTATGAATTGTGCCTGCTCTTAGTGTCTTTGTTTATTTATGTCTTTTTTCTGTGTTTTCTCAGCCAGGATAAACTTGGCCTAAGACACAGCTGGATGTTAGCTGATGAGCTATTATTAATTTTACCCTCATGCGCAAGTTCATTGTGTCACTGCAATATTTTGACTGTAACAACATTGAATAAGACATGGAGACATGGCGGAAAGCAAATGGGATGCAACCACGGCAGAGAACTTACACTTTGTACATCATGCAGATCCACAATGAGAATGACTGGATGAGTCTCACATCTGCAAGTTAGAAAATGGGATGAAAATAGGCCAATTGTAAAATTGGCTGAAAGATTTAAAGAAGTATTTCATTGCTGGGGAGATGGCCTTTAAAAATAGGCCATATGCTAATACTTTTAACGCTGGTGCTACATGACTAGAGAAACTTAGCATAAACGATGCTTTGCTCAAGAGGTAGAATACTACAACTACCAGAATGCACTGCGCCACACAAGACCATTAAATGCTCCTGCTAGGGAGTGATGTAATGCCTCCCGGTCCATTTGAAACAATGGTGACCGGCCAACAAGAAACAACATCTTACTATAGTAACAATAGTATATAACAGTAAGCTAAAACTATTGAGGTGAGAAATGGGCAACACAGTGACAGAATCTTTATATATATACATATATATATGTGTGTGTTCTGTTACTGTGTTTCTGTTACTGTTTTATATACATATATATATATATATATATATATATATATATATATATATATATATATATATATTTTATAACAAAATAACAATGTGTCATTTTTTACCATCACTTGTTGACACTGTTTTCATGCTTTCCGCCATTTATACTGCTCTGAAACATCACACGAACATCACAACTTTGCAAATCGGGTATCAACAAAGTTTCTCAATTTCCCACTCGTAATTATGACTTAGGAGAGCCGTTCGTGTGCTCGCAAGTTGTAAATTCAGTAAATATGATATTTCCAAAGAGCACAAGAAAGCAGCATAAGTGATGTAGGTGTAAGCGATGTAGGCAGAGACAAAATCTTAGCAGAGGTGTTCAGTCTGGACACACAATAGACAGTTGTGAATGCCGATGTGTCTCGGCAGTCCACTTGTGTTCAGATCTTAGAAACACATTTTAATACCAGGCGTAAACAAGATCACAGATATTGTCTTTCTAAGTATAAAATTATGTAGTATTATTGGTTGGGTCTTCAAGTAACTGTAGTAATTTTTGTGAAGAAAAACTGCACAAAAACTGATATTACTACAAGTATATTAGACATTAGGCTAAAATACTGATAATGTGGACTAAATGCTATAAGACATCTCTAACAATGTAACTAAAAGTTTTGATATCTGACTGAAAAACTCCACTGATACTGTTAACAGGTCTACACTTTAGCTGCCTTGGCTAACATTAGCTTCTCAGATTGACAGGACAAGCTGCTCTATAGCCTTGAACTCTGGAGGTCATAACACACAGATGCAGTATTAAGCTAACTTAAGATTAAAATAATAATATAATAATGTGCTTAAAAGTTTAACTGGAAGGCTCTGATGAGGCTATTTAATATCCCCCAGATCAACCAGCTGTCTACCATTTAGCTTTAGCCATTTCCTGCGAACAGGTGAGCTGCTAATTACTAGTCTTGAAATGATGTGGGGTCAAACAAAGACTTGACATTGTTCTTTTTGAACAGTCACAGTGCACTCTATTGTTTCATACATCCAAAACTGTTTCTTTCTTCAAGTGTAAATGGAATAGATGTTAGGTGGGTTTTTCATCAAGTTGAAAGGAAATGTTGAAAACAAAAAAGTCAAATGTAGAAAAAGAAAAAAAAACCAAAACAATTGTGCTTGGTGTATCGATATAAGTTTGACAAAAATGTGAAAAAGTAAAATGAAGACAGACTTAGAAAATTAATCATGATATGTGACAAAAGGATTTTTCTAAAAAATCAAGATACATGTTGCAATATGTTTAGCTTTTTGTCTTTTTTTTTTGCAATGAATTTGCTGGAGTCAGTGAAAATTGCAAAAGCTTTTAACATTTTTGTATATGACTAATAATTGAAGGCAGCTTGTTGCAGTGTGAATGTTCTGGGTTTGTCATTACACTACACAGCATAACCTTTAGCCGTACATATTTAATTTGATTCTTTTAGCATGTGCAGTAGATGTGGATGCAACAGTCTCTGTCATGGTGATTTGTCTTTTGTCCATGCGTTTCAAGTCACACTCAAGTGCACATATTAGGCTGGCACGGCAGGTGCCGTCTGGACTTCCGCCAGCATATAACGACGACGCAACCGGTATTGTCCGGCAGTGTTCTCACATGTGAAAGGTGGCTTTTGGCGTCATGATTGTATGCCGAAAGAACTGTCAAAGCAGCAGTATTTGACAAGTTCTAAAATGTAGATAGCATATTGGGACAGATATTAAAATCGAAAGTTAAAGGCTCCAGTGTATACTTACACTGTGCTTGGATCTGTCTCACCTAATGCCGTCCAGCAGCATTTCATGCAGATGCGAAACGTGTCTTTTGGCATTGTGATTTTACAACATAAACTATATCAAAGCAACAGTATTTTACAAATTCGGAATGAGAACGGGCTGGGATATCATACGAACTGTTCTGTAAGGATATAATGGTTTGCAAAGTAAGAGGCTGGTTACATTTGCTCGCCTGTGTGGAGGATATATGTATATATAGTCAATCATTCTCTCTGTGTGTTTCAGGGTAAAAATAGTCATCAGTTGATGACTTTTGTTTGTGTTCTATTACAACATCAGGCAACTGCATTTCCCAGTCTTTAGCAGTAATTTTTGTTGTTAAGTGTGAAATGTTCACACATTACAACCAGAAATAAGTAGGTGGGGTTTGTGACATTATGCAGGGTGCTGCAGTGATTGATGAAATTCACAGGAAATGTCAAATATGCGAAGAAGTTGCAGCGACTGGACAAAATTACAAGGTTGTGCAGATTTGGGATTGGTTGAACGTGTATAAATTGTTGCATTCACAACATCTTGGAAAGTTATAATACATTTTCATCCCAACTTGTCACATACTGTCGCTTTTCAATGGACTTTCAGTCTGCATATTACTTTTCTGGTATCCTTCTGCCTCTGCTCTTCATGTTCAAGGATGCCGCTATTGTGATGTCAACAAATGCATGTGGTGGGATGACGTGGCCCATGGTTATGTTTAGGCAACACAAGCACTTGGAAACAAACACCAGAACACCAACAAATACACATGTATCGTTAAGATACTGTAGTTAAGATTAGGAGAAAGATGCACATGGTAAGGTGTAGAAAAAGAACATCACATTCAGATGGGAAGGGGACACCAGACTCCTGTGTGAATGTCCAGGGTTTGCTGGACCCATCAGCCAGTTCTCCTGCCCGCCCTATACATGCCCTTGTGCTCTTTGCTGAAAAATAGACACCTCGTGTTTGACCGCCTCTTCGCAAATACTTTTCTCCTCAAGAATGTTCAGCCTTATGCTTTAGATTTTCTCACTGCAAAGCATTTTTAACATCACAGCAAGTTGTCGCACCACACCAGTCTCCATTTTGTGTACATCTGCTTTCCCAAGAGATCACATGAGGTACATTCATGCTCCCTCTGGCACAGTAATCTTATTCATTTCCTGTTGTGGGTGATGAACCGTTGTTTTCAAATCTTGTAGTGTGTGCATGTTTGAGATTAGAGAGAAGAACATCTGTGAAGGTTCCACATATATGTGCTTGATTGGATTATAAAATTCCTGTAGTCTGAGCCCGGCTTTAACATCACCTCATTTCCAACTCTTTACTTTTCATATTTTCTGTATTTAACAAAGCCGGATGGTGACAATGTACCTCGCTGTGAATCTGTTGGTTAAAACAGATGAGAATCATGTTGAGCTGAAGTTCAAAAACAGAAGAAGGGCTGGCACATTACTCAGTAACTTGAATAACGTATAATGTGACTCCCTTGGAGTGTGCTCTCTGTAATGTCAGTGCCGCATCAGAATGCTAATTACAGATGTACACATGTTGACATCTCGCTGTGTCTCCAGATAAGATATCCCCATGGTAATTTACCTGGCAGCAGAAGCAGCAGTACTGTACATTCAGAGTGATCCTTTGATTTAATTTGCAGCCAGATTGATTGAACATAGCCTCAGGTCTGCGCCTGTTCCCTGCATAAACACATCCAGTCTATGTTATGTTTAATTCAGAGTCCCTCCACTGGAAGAGAACCAAACTGATCAGGACTTGTTTACACTCTCCGGCCCCAGCAAACCCTGGCCTACTTTTAACTACTTCAGTGCACTTTAAACGGAGTTAAGTGCATGTTTGCATGTGTGTGTGTGTGTGTGTGTGTATGTGAGACTGACTGCATGTATGCGCAACAACAAATTAGCTTTGCATGTATAATGCAGGACTCCTCGGCCATGGATCCATATATCATCAGACATGGGGGAGTGAGATATCTTTAGCTGCATGCTCCTGGAGACCTGGCTGAACTGCCTGCTTCTGTGTGTTTGTGCTGGCTGCTCTTAAAGAAATGTACACGAATTTGTACATATACCACCTAAGCATGAGCCAGCAATCACATGACCAATGCACTGACAAGAGCAAACAAGGAAGAGGTCCCGAGTGTTCTTGTCAGGAGGCAGGTTGAGGTGGTGGGTTAGTCACAAAAACTTGGACTTTCCCTTAGGCCTTCTCTACAGAGACATGTGTTCTTTGAGTCATTTTAAGGTATGTCCTCACCCAGCAGGTTCTCATTTCAAAGTCGTCTAATACTGCCGCTTTGTCAGTGATTTCAGCATTAGTCACCATGAGCCTGCAACATGGTTGGACATAATCTTTTGCAGTGTTTCCGCTTTGCGGTGGACTTCTGTGTCTACATATTATGCTCAAGTTGTCCTTTTGCGTCTGCTATTGATGCTCTGGGATGAAGTCAACAAAAGCGCATGGTGGGATTACGCTGCATGTGGTCATGTTTAGGAAACGCAAACACGCGGCAACTGAAGCCAGGACGTCAACAAACACATGCTTGCACGGATGGTTAGGAGTATTGAAATGAGGCAAACGGTAAGGTGTAGAAGAAAAGCATTATATTAAATGGGAAGTGAACTCCTGAGTCCTGCAGTGTATACTTACACTGTGATTGGATCTGTCTCACCTGATGCCGTCCAGCAGCATTTCATGCAGATGCGAAAAGTGTCTTTTGGCATTGTTATCTTACAACATAAACTATATCAAAGCAACAGTATTTTACAAGTTCGGAATGAGAACGGGCTGGGATATCATACGAACTGTTCTGTAAGGATATAATGGTTTGCGAAGTAAGAGGCTGGTTACATTTGCTCGCTTGTGTGAAGGATATATATAGTCTTGCTGTATGAGCTCTTTTGGCTCGCAGATCTCCATCACTCAGAGAGACTTAGAACTCAGGGCAGATAAGAAGCAGCCGTGCACTTGATGGCTTATAAAATAGGCTGATAACAAGCCTGTACTCATTCAAGACGTTAATGCTTTAACAGAGCGAGACTTAATCAGCCCATGCCTTTATGAAATTATGGCAAGGCTGGTGTATGTTAAAAGTACGATTATATAACTAAACGCACATGTATGCCGAAGTGAAATCAGTCGCCCATCTGTCTCTTCCACCGTCTCCCTCTATCAGTCAAGCAGCAACTTAACACACATATACACAGCCATTTAACCACAGATTTAATGTGCAGACTTCTGGACACCATCTCTCTGGAGGTGTGTTTGTCTGTGTCTGTGTGCGTGTGTGGGTGTGTTAGTGTGTCGCTGACAGCCCTCTGTACCAGCAGCCCCTGTAGCAGAGCAGATACCAGCCAAAGATTAGGATGTAATTACACGCCACTTTCTGCTCCATCTCTCTGCCCAGGAGAGGAAGAGAAAGAGAGAGAGATGGAAGGAAGAGGAGGGGGAAATAAGGTGGAGATAAGGCTTGTGTATCAGACTGTGTGTGTGTGTGTGTGTGTGTGTGTGTGTGTGTGTGTGTGTTGGGTGTGTGAACATCCTAATAGTGCACTCCTCCCCACCCCAATTTTGCACACACAAAAAAACCTCCCAATCCAAAAAAACCCCCTTTCACCCTCCTTACCTCTCTCCAAAAATGTTTTGACTCAAGATTTACCCCACTGTGCTTCCATTGGCCGTCTGTCGCCATGGTAACGTAATGAACACCAATACATCCCGCACATGCAGAGGAGGCGCGCCACACTTGTGCCCTAAGCGTCAGACATTAGGATAATCCCCTCTCTCATTTAAATGTAAAGTCAGCAAAAGAAAAAGTGGCTCTGGCAAAAGTGTTATATATGTTTGAGTGTGTGTGTGTGTGTATGTGTGTGTTTGGGGGGGGGGGGGGATGCTATTTGGCTCCTTGAACATGTGTCCCATGTGCATACTAGGAAGCTAATTCACAGAAAAAAAACTTCAAATTTCACATTTTCCTTCTCCACCCTTAATATTCACCTTCTTTCTCCTTGCTTTACTGGTTTTCCCCCCGTTTTCCTGCGGTGACATTTTTAGGTCACCCCTCAGTCACTTTCATCATCTTTACCGCCGCATGTTGTACGCACAGCTGCGGCGGGTATAGGTGCGAGGTGAAAGCTGTGGGAGTGGGATGCAGGAGGAATGCCTTTGGGGAGCATCAGGGAAACGATGATCTCCCGGCATTCTTGTACGCTCCCGCTGGATCTCTTTTGAAGACAGGAACGGCAGTGTTAGAGGAGACAGCTGTCACAAACACACTGACACCTATAGTTCAGTGCAGCACCTATACGTGTTTATAAAACACACATCCATATCCTAATCATGCTTTTGCCCCTGATTCTGGATCTGCCAGTTTTTTTTTTTATTTGATAGAAAAAAGGGGGAATGACTCCCACATTGGGAGTAACATAGATATGTGCGAGTTTTAATCCCACTTCTGACAGAGACAGAGACAGAGACAGAGAGAGAGAGGGCTAGGGAGAAAAGGGGGGAGTTCCACATTTCTGCAGGATCAAAAGCTTTCAGGGGATTTTGGAGCTTGGAGCTGGTGTCTGTGCTTGTGTTTTGTGTGTGTGTGTGTGTGTGTGTGTGTGTGTGTGTGTGTGTGTGTGTGTGTGTGTGTGTGTGCATACGTGCGAGCGTGTGTGTGTGTTTGCGTTGGGGGGGGGGGGGGTCCAGGGGGCTTTGACACAGATGTGAATATAGAAAAACAAAAACAGCACACACACACACACCCATCCCATGTGAACACACCACATTCGCTCCACATAATCATGGACAGATAGCAACACAACACATTTTCTGGTAAGAAGCCCTCCCCCTTCCAATCACCACCCTCCACACATACTTGAGACACACACACACACACACACACACACACACACACACACAGAGTTATGAGTGTGAAATCATAACACGTTTGTATAAAAAAAATTTATACAAACATAGTGTTATGATTTCACACTCATAACTCTGTACCTGTGTGTTAATATCACAGCTGGATCAGCTGAAAAATTGCACTAAAACAAATTGATTATACTGGCCCCAAACACATACACTTTTAAAAAAAATCTTTTAAAAAAGTATTATCAAGAACCCAACGGTTTTAGCTACAATGTGTAAATTATGGATGTAGCCAATGTGACATCAGCATTTCAGCTGTCGCCATCTTGCATTTTTGGAGCCAGAATTGACCATATTTAGAAAAGAGGGTGAACTTGTGGAGGAGTGAAGAGCAGATTTGACACATAAACTGTGGCAGCGCCCCTAATCATGCTAAGCTTTAAATCTTAATGGTAAACAGTTGTTTATATAAAATAAAATATAAAATATATATAAAAAATCACCCACAGTTGTCAAGAGGGAGCTATGAGAAGTTATAGAGACTAAAACTGTTTTTTTACCAGGTTGTAAATATGTTTATTTCTGCTGAAAAGTTTGGGCATTTTAACATGGGGTTTCTTTATATATATATATATATATATATATATATATATATATATACCACGTTTCTCTTGCACTTTGACAATTTCTGTTTTCTTTAGCATGAATCCATCATCATCAATCTAATAAAGCCTGAAGTCAGTAGGTTTTTTGAAAGTCTTTTTGATGCCTGAAGTAAGGTATGTGATCAACACAAGTTTAAGAGACTTTTAACATTTTGTTCTACGACATAAAATATCTCAGTAAGTACCCCACTCATGGACCTTGAAGCTTTTATGTGTCTTAAAAGAGGCGTTTGCGGGCAAGTGGCTAATGAGACTACAGGTCATCATCATGCTGAGCCGTACCGAACACAGCTTTACAGCCTTGTTGTGGTGGTGATGCAAAATCATACAACTGTGGTTAAAAAAGCTTAAAAAAAAAGCTTAAAAAATCATAAAAGTGGTTTCAATTGTGAAGATTATCTTACTGAACAAAACATGTAAGTGTAATAAACGTTTGTGTGCCACAGAGGTCATATTCTACAATAATCCAAAATCCAGTGGAAAAATCCCATAGACTTTTTGACGAGGGAACCAGGGTGAAGCTAAATTCCGCATGGGCTTACAGTAAAACGCCATCCTGGGGGGCACTCTATTATTTTCATTTTCATTTTTCATTATTTTCAACATGTCAGTTAGAAGTCATGTAAATGTATGTTACTGCTAACCGTAAGCTAGCAAATTTGTTGAACTAAGTAGCATTAACCGTCAATTTAAGGGGGACCTACACTCATTTTGAAAATTCATACCTTGTAATCATGTGGTCTAAAACTATTCATAAACATGAACAACTCTCTGACAAATCCCAAAATTAGAGAGCTAAAGCTCAAATTTATGATGTCATAAAGTAAAAAGCCTGTAGCTGTTTCATGGACAATGAATGATAAAAAATGTCACAGCTGTCACTGAGAGAACCTAAGGGAACTTTCTGAGTGTGTGGGTACATTTTCTGTTTTGGAAATGAGAGCACTACAACAGAATAAAGCTCATGTTGGTATCAAATAGAAAACAAACATTCTGGTGGGTCGACAAAATCAGGCTCCCATTCATTGTCTGTGGAGCAGCTCCAGACTTTACACCCGATGACGTCACAAGTTTGACACTTACTTCTCTGGTTTTCTTCTCATGCTTCTCCAGGCCATTGAAATAACATATTGAAATTCTTAATTATAGTGGTTTCCCCCCTTAAAGTTTGTTTAAATAAACTGGGTGTGTCACCAAGCCTTATTTGGTAAGTATGGAAACATAGAAACATATCCTTGATTATATCCTCTCTCAGTTTTGAAAAAGAAATTAAAAAGAAGCTTGACTAAAGTTATTGTTGGCATACATACAGTTTAAGCAGCATAGCTGGATGCTATGTGGGTTACCCCTTATTTTACCAATGTTACGTGTCCAGTGTTACTCTTTCATTTAAAAAAAAAAAACTAAAAATAAATTTAAAAAAACATTAATGCTAGCTAACATTAGCCATTCCGCTAAACTAAAGGTGGTGTTCCGTATGTGTAACAAGACAGTACTTAAACTCAGTATACTATGGAACTATGGAACCACTTGTTTGAAGAGAAAAGTGTACACACACACACACACACACACACACACACACATGTTCAGACATCAATCACTTAAACACACAAACACACAGGCCTTCTTTACCCCAACCAGTTTGTCAGCATGTTAAAATCATGAGTGGATTACCAAAGAGTTTCTAAATCATACTGAAATCATGGCTGGATTAATTCCATGTGACATCAGCTCGTCTGCGGCTCCTAAGCCATATTTAGTTGACGATCAAATAGCTTAACCTGGCCAGTTAATCCCATCCTAATATTCCTCTAATCTGTCCCCAATCCAAACTATAAGAGAATCAGCATTGGCCGTTTGTTGTTTGTGTTTGAGGTCTGTTCAGACTTTGCACACAAATAAAGTTTCAGTCAGGACACCTGTTTGTGTTTTAGAATGTGTGTGTGTGTGTGTGTGTGTGTGTGTGTGTGTGTGTTCCTGTAAATATTCTCCATGTTCAGGCATCATGACTCAAATTCGGCCAGATGCAGGGCTGTATCACTCATACACACTCACACACTCTTCCCAATGCGACCTGATTGCAGCCACATACCTAAACAGAGGATTAGTGAGTTATCATCACCAAGTCCCTGGAGTTTTGATGTTAGCGAGGTGATGTTTCCTGGTAAGGTTCTTATGCTTTACAATAGGCAGAGCATGTCTAAATATTATTCATTCTGCTGCTGAAGTGCACTTTACTTGATGAAAAAAGTGTGTAAAACCTCCTGCTGGACTTGTTTGTTTGGAGCACATCTAATGCCTTAATCAGATCAACATTTTCCACTAAGAATAGAAAGGCAGTGAGGGAGGGGGTCTGCAGCGAGGATGATGATGGATGATAAGGTTTTGGCTTTAGGGGGACACCAGTTAAGACAGAGGGGAAGGGTTTTGAGGAGAGAGTGATGGAGTGGTGGGTGGAGATGATGGAAGGGGGCAGCAGAGCTTTAGAATTCAGGGGAAATGATTGGTGGGTGGATGGGTGGGGGTGGAAGCCAGTCTTGGACCAATGTATCAGTCTGCTAGTGTTGGTCTTTTATTAAAACTAATTTATCAGCATGACAGTGACTTGATGGATTTGGTGCAGTTTGATTGATCTCAAATTTATTGTGAAATTGATCAGTGCCACAGTCAGTTTTTTTGTCTGTGGGAAGCACTTAGACTGAATTCTATTGACACTTTTTAAGCAGAAATGTGGGTGAATTATGTTTTTTTTATTAGTTTTACTCTTTGGCAACCAATTTGGAAGTCCCGAGGCTGAATCTACCCTTACAATCCAAACAGAAGAAGTGGGTAGGTGGCCCAAATAAATTAGCAGCAATAAGAAGAAAAAATAAGTTTTTGGTTGTTTTGTTTGTTTTATTTGTTTTTTGCTGATATTTGATTTGTGCACAAATGCAGGCACAAGTGGGCCAAAAGAGAGCAAAAAGCTTTTGAACAGGAACACTACAACACTTTCTGACCCCTGTTTCTTTGGAATACCCACATTTTATGTTCACTGGAAAAGTTATTGGTTGCTAAAATCTTTTCTCCTGTTCACACTAGCCTTGAAACAGTAACTTTATTGAGCAACTTCGCCATGAAAGATCTAAAATCTTCAGCAATCTCTTGATGGCACCCTAGAAATGACACTCAAGCTTGAAACCTTTTACAAATTGAGAAGCCCAAGTCCAAACCTTTCGTATTCTTTAACTCTTGGGGCCACATTTAGGTACAAAGCTAGCACATCTGTCTCTTTTCATCTCCCAGCTTTCGTCTCTCCACTCTGACAACACATTTACAGTACCTGTGTGGACTTTCTGCCTTTGGGTTTGCCGAGTTCAAATTGAAAGCTCAGGGGTATTGTTACAGAATTTTAGGCACTGAGAGTCTCAGTGTGAATATCAGTCTTCCAAAACCCAATCTGGTAAAAATTCTGGCAGATGGTACCGAAGTGGGGGAAGGGTTTTTAGGTGAAGTGGAAAATGACCAAGAGCATAAGAAGGGGTGATGGTGTGTGACCAATGGAGCTGCTACAAGTTTAAAATGAGGTGAGGAACTCAAGAGACCATCCCTCTCAAAGTCAGCTTGCAGGCCCAGATGCAGTCTTCAGCATGATTAACAACCTGCCAAGTTACTTCCTATAGAAACCGCTACTAAAAGTTGTTAACTACATTGTGTTGCCAACACTTTTGGACTTGTTACTCATTTGAAATGATACATTACTGGAGGGGGGTCACAGCATGATTTCCAGCAGCCACAAGATGATTTATTGAACGTGGAAAAATATATCCCTGATGTGCAAAATTGTTCTGTTTTTAATCACGGTAATAACAGAGTTTTAGTTGTCAAGTAATGAGTATTTGCCGCCTCTAGGCTCCTTCCTATAATTAAAAAAGTAAAATTGCCTGTCAGGGGAAAATAAAACTTGACATTTGCTTTTGAAGTTTACCGTTTGGTATCTAAACACCTGCAACAGTGCATGTTTGGAGCTAAAGTAGGCGGTGATTTATTTTGAGGGGATTGAGAACTGAAAGCTTGAAAATCATGGTGGAAGTGCAGTGTCAAGAGGCATACATGTGTACACACTTCCAAGACAGAATGTGGTAGAAAATCAGACATAATGATTGTTGTCACCTGCATTTGTACTCAAGCATTTCTAATCTTTTTTTTCAATGGTAAATGATTAATCCCCTTGAAAAGTGAGCAAATTTTTCAATTTTTCAAAAACATGGGAAGAAGGCAACATGTAACCCCAAAATTAGCAAGAACTTAGTAAAGAAAATACAAGAAAATTACCTGAAAAATAACTACAATAAAAATGTCAAGAACAATAGCAAAGAAAAAGTGCCTAAAATACTTCTGTAACATAGTTTTTAGATTATGATAATTATTACTAACGTTTTCTAGACATTCATCCGCAGCTTTTGGGAGGTATTGTTGACTACAGCTTAAAAAGTAACAAATCTATCATAATAATTTGATAGTTTTACAAAATATATGACAACCTGAAAGATAAAAATTTATAATAACAATAATGTTAATCAGAGTTCCTGCAGCTTATCCCTTTGAAATCTGAACAAATACGTGAGGAGAATGATTAAACAAGCAAAGAAATGGCCACAGAATTAGCAAGATATTAATAATAGAAATTTCAAAACAAAATAAGCTAATAAATAGCAAAAATGTAAAAGGGGGAAAAAAGGAAATGAACTTGGAAAAAAAAAGCTTAAAAAAGATTTTTACTGAGGTACATAATTTTGCAGGCACAGGGAGAACATGCAGACTCTGCACAGAAGGGCCCCCGCCCACAGACCGAACCCCATTCCAACCCGGAAACGAACTGGGGAGCCTCTGGCTGTGAGGCAACAGTCCTAACCACAAGGCCAACGTGCCAATCATCATAATTTGACAGTTTTGAAAAATATGCAATAACCTTAATGATAAAAATATATATTAAAGAAAAATGTTAACTAGAGTTCCTACAGTTTATCTCTTTGAAGCCTTTGCAAAAACATAGCAACAGGGAAATGAGCAAATAAATTACCTCAAAATTAGCAAGAAATGTATAATTAGAAGTTAAAAAAAAAAAGAAAAAGCTGTAAAATAGCAAAAGTAAAAAAAATAAAAGGAGGAGGGGGTGGCGTGTCAGCTGAAAAAAATCACTTAAAAATAGTTATTATTGTATAACATAATTTTAAATGAACAGTTGATATAATTATAAATATAGTTTTTTGGATGTTCCTCCTTAGCTTTTTTTTATAGAGTTCTCTACATTTCTTGGCAAGTTGCTTTTTGCATTTTCCCTAAGTTTTTGACAGAACTCAAATTAATTGGCTCAGGGTCCAAATGTTGAATACATGTGAAAGGCCTTTGAACTCAGCACAAGAAACGTGATGTCGATCCAGGATTCAAAGTATTAAATAAACCTTTCTATTTGTGACATTTTGTCATCTGAGAAAAAGCAATCAGACATTTTGAAATAAAATGAAGTATTGAACACCACTTTGCAGTTTCTTCTGTCAGTATCCTGTATGATTAAATGGTCAACCCCTCCGATCGATATCCCATGAAGCGTCCCATTAAGGTTTTATTTTAGGGCGCGGTGTGATTGCAGCATCAGGGGGGCGAGAGCCATGACAGAATGGTCACGGGGGGTACTTGGTCGGAGGAGGGGTGGAGGTACCCCATCAGCACCATCTGTGACAGATCCCATGACCCCATTCACCATCCGCCGCCTAATCAGAAAGACCCTGATCCAGAGTCAGTGGGCTGTGTCCCACTTCATAACATGTCATAATGATAAGTCGCTGGGAAATGATCGGGATGCTCATTTCAAGTTAATGAAATGGTGTGATTTTGTTGACTCTCAGGAGGATCGCTTCACAAAAGCAATGCAATCAAAGTGAAATTTTGTAATTAAAGTCTAACCGTCCTAATATATCACTATAATTACATTCACGGCCCTTTTCTCATTACGAAAGCTTTACTTTATTCCTTTTCTAGCTAGCCTCAATACCACCATCTCTTCAAATCCCTTGCATTTCTCAAAGCCCTGCTTCTCCTATATGGGTACACTCAGGCTAATACAAATTGCAGCCACATACTGTAGAGCATGTTTTGGACTGAGATGTATAGGATTGAGTCATATAAGACTGGGGATTTTCTCAATCCCTGTTTTTGTAGAGAACCGTATATGGCAGTAATGTAGGCTAACACTTAGGAAACATGATGGATAATTCGGCCATGCAGATAGCTGTAGATTGAGCCGAGCCCCTGAGGGTTAGAGGATGTTCGGGAACAACAAGGTTCTCATCAGCGGTAATGTGATGACCGGGCCGGGATTAGAATAAAAGGTTTGATTGCATCATGCGGTCAAAACCAATTGACTCCAAATCTACACTCATATATTTTATGTGTGTGAGTGTGTGTGTATCTGCATATGATTCCGCCCCTAGTGATGCAGGAGCATATGTTAAAGAGATCACTCAGTGACATTTTCTATTGACCCCCTTCTCTCCTGTGCATGCACACACACTTGGTCAATATCACTCTGCGTATGACTCAGGGAAATTGTGTGGGAGTGATTTATTTAGGTGTGACAGATGCGTCCACAATGTACCGATCTGTCCTGCCTGATAAGATTAGTCACATTGGACACCTCTCTTAATTCCGCATGTGTGTGATTTGAGTGGAGGGCAGCGCGCGTGTGTATGTGTGTGTTTGTGGGCAGTGAAATAATCCCAGCGAGCAGCTGTGCTTCAGCCTATAGAGCATCTGGTCAGGTCGGCAGTGGGCTTATATAACATGCTGTTGACCTCAAATTACTGACAGTCGATAATGATGATTAGGGCTGATATAATGATGGTTACGGCATGAGGAGTGCTTTCTGGTCTGTTGTGATGGTCATTGTATCATTGCTTCATTGCTACAATGACCCCTTAGGATGCTTTGTGAAAGCAACCTTCCTGTGCTTCCTAGAAATCTTTGCTGTTACCAGGTCTCTCATTTTTCGACTTTTGCAGCTGTAATCAGTTCAAGGTAATTCAGGAGTTAACAAAAGTATTAATTCAAAATGTTGGCTGTTTTCTAGTAATTGCAAATCACAGGCAGATGTCTGTATGGTGTGTTACATAAAGAAGTATCAGTGTGTAGGCCAAGTGCAATACATCTTTATGGTCATCCAAAAAAAACAGAGTATTAGGCCTATGTCTAGGGCTGGGTATTGTTGAAAAAATTACCATACAAGTACTACTAGCAGTACCCTTAATATGATACTGATACTGTAGTACTACATTTAATACACATAATGTGAAAAAAAGTTAATGTTTTGGTGGCATCTGGGTAAGCTAAAGGGCCGTCCACACCAAGAATGATAACTATAAAAAATGTTTTAAAATCGTTCAACTCAAGCATATGCCTGAATCCACACTACAACTGTAACGACAAACATAGTAACAACTATTACAACAATGAAAGTGGCGACCAAAAGTTTGGATCACTCCTAGAGCGATTTCATGAATGACAGAAATACTAACAGCCAATCAGAATGACAATGTCATCTTCTTAATTGGAGCTTTTCTCTGTCATTTAGGATTTAGGAACAGCCTTTAACATGGTATAATCACTCTGTCAGGGCTATTAACAATTTTTCCAATTCCTGTAGTCTTTGAGGAATTCGGTGGACCCATATCCTTCTAGTTTTCTGTTTCTCCTCAGCCTCCTCGCAGCGTACAGCAGTAGCAGCTTATCAACATCCATTTTCATGGCGTGTGTAGCGTGTGCTCTGCGCCGCTGTACGTGATGAACGTTATCGTTCATCAGTGTGGATGCTCACATTCTTATGGTTATAGTGCTTGGTGTGGATGGTCCTTAAACTGCCGACTTTGTCAATACACCACGTTGGACTTCACCTCACCACAGAGTGTATGGGTTGTAGCTGCTGCTGTTGGAGTGTGAGCTCTGTGCTGGGGAGGATTGTGAGAGTCCACCTGTCACTTATACCCCTTTCCCACCAAAATTAACGTGTGCATGCAGATTTTTCAAACATAGGTAAACCTCCTAAATATATGTGATAGACAGTGAACACACTGCTGCAGCAGCTTTTGTTTGTGGATGGGTTATTTTGTTGGTGTGTCCGTCACGGACAGGCAGGAGAACAGGTAATCAGTAGACAGCAGCAGGAACAGAGGTCTTTGAAAACTTTTAAGGGGTTGTTTGTCTCTGTTTCAAACTCGGTGCAGACTAACTTGGAATAATGTTTTGTTGTTGTTGTTGTTTTATGCGTAGGTGGAGACAAATGGTAATTAGGGTCAGCTTGTCATTTCATCCCCTGTGTTAATAAGCTGAAACTAGCGCGTTCACTCATGTTGTGTTCTCATCAGTGTCGATCGGAGCCGGAGTTCGTTCTGTGTTAGCCATAGGGCAAAATGTGAAAATATTCCAGTAGGCTAATGCTCTATTTTACTCTTTGTGCTTAATAACCAGGTTAACGAGAATGTCTTTCCTCAGATGCAGACCCTTATAACAGCATTACCAAAATAAATTGACAAAAATACGCCTGTAAATTGGCTAATTGTTTGAATTATTCAGATCTCCTCTTCACTGATAAATGACTTAAACTAGCTAGACAGCCTATTGACCATCAGTCTGATATCAAATATTCTTAGCAATAAGATTCTGGCAAAAAAACGACAAAAAAACGCTGTTTATGGTCTTATTTGTAGATGCAAGACCCATCGATGTTGACGAAGCAGGTTTTGTTAATGTGTAACACATGTCCTCCTAATTGTGCGTCCTCCGCAGGAAAAACTGCTGTCCAAATTACATTTTCTCAAGTCTCTTGGGACTTGATAGCAAAGTATTTCTTCAGTCTATTTTTCTGAAAGAAAATTGACTGAGAAACAAAAAGTACGAGCGTAATGTTAAAATTACAAGACTAACTTTAAATCAAACTTCTGACTGAGCTCCAAATTCTCCATGCAGCACCCGGTTTCCAAAAAATAACTGCAGTGTTCTGTAATTTAAAACAGCAGGATATTTTTAAGGGCCCCCATCCTGTTGCTTCTAGTGGAGCAACCCACAATGCATTGCTAACTACAGCACCAAACCATTTTACAGAAATACAGCATTTTACTGTTTTTTTGTTGGTTGTAAATTAACAGCAATTGCTTACAATATGGTTTTAGTAGCAGTTGAATGTTAATCATTTTAAATTGACATCCAATTAAAATAACAAGTGGCATAATCAGTGAAACAAAGAGGAATAACTACTTTTATTAACTGTTTTCCATTTGGATGATTTTGTAATTTCCTAAATGTTCTTTATTGTAATTAAAAATAAAATAACTCATATGTCTAATTTATATTTGTATCACTTAGTGGGTGTTTGGATTTTACACTATTGTTCCTACTTTGGTTAAAGCAACTGACACACTAGAAAAGTACTAATGGGCTCATTTGACCCCATAGTAGACAATGTTTGATCACACTGAATTTCTTATGTCTGTTCAATAATATATGCATTGAAAGCAGCACAGGGAGCATGTGTACCATTATCTCACACTGGAAACCTAGTGTCTTTGAAGTGTTGTGTTTAGTGTGTGTGTGCTCACAAACATGGCTGTACCCTTATGTAGTATACGTTCTGTACAAGGTAATTGGATTACTGAATTCCTCAAAAGCAACCGCTGAGACCCCCCCACCCTGGAGTACTCTTTTATGCCTCCTCAGCAACCTCACTGCTCCCTGCTTCGTCTGTTGCTCTCATTTTAAATTTCCCCGAGACATTCACAATAGAGACCTTGTCGATTTGCAAGAAACCTCCAGAAGCGCTGACAAGTAGTTGTAGCAGCGCCGAGGACTCTAATTCTAGTTCTCTGACCCATTTCTTCAGAAAAAAAGCTGAGAATCTCCTCCCATCATGTCCTGACGTCTTACCAACTCTACACTCAGTCTGAGCATATCAGCATGGACTGACCTACAGCAGGGATACTCAACTTACTCTAGGGGGCCACTTTTGCAAAATGACAGGAAGCCAGGGGCCAGTCGCAGCAGCCCCATACATGATCCTAGGATTTTAAGACATTTCTAGGATTTAAGGAAATTCTTAGAATTTTAGGATGTTTCTAGGATTTTAAGACATTTCTGGGATTTTAGTAGGTTTCCAGGATTTCACGATATTTCTTGGATTTTGGAACATTTCTCGGACTTTGGATATTTCTAGGATTTAGGAGGAGAATGTTGCTAGGATTTTTTGACAATGCTCTGATTTTAGGACATTTCTAGAATTTTAGGAATTTGTAGGATTTTAGAACATTACTAGAATTTTAGAATGTTTCTTAGATTTTAGGATATTTTAGGTTTTTAGGAAGGTAGTAGGATTTTAGAACGTTTATAGGATTTTAAGACATTCGTTTCTAGGATTTTAGGACGTTATGGGGCTCAGCTAGGACCTCTGTCGGGTGCTGTGGGGGATCTTCCACTGATAAAAATAAAATAAAATAAAGTAAAAGCTCTATTTTAATGCTGTTTTATTCCCAAAAACAATCCCCAGTGTGAGACATGTTATTTCAATGGTGAAACAGAAAATAATTTGGGTGGCCACCCAGCACCCAATCAGGGGTCAGATTCAGCCCACGGGCCATAAGTTGAGAATCACTGACCTACAGTATGTAGAGAGCATGGAAATGTGTGTTTCATTTGTCGTTTGGCGCGCGTGTCAAGGTCAACCCTTGTTTCATACAACCTCTTCACATTCCTACTTCCATCTAATTTATCTCAAAGAAAAAGAGGCCAGAATGTACTATATGCGAAAACTTGTGTGTGCGCTTCATACTCGATCTGGGGGCAAAGTAATACCCATGGATAAATCCAGCTGAAATAGGAGGGGAATGATTTAATAAGGGGAGAGTAATAGAGGGAGGGAGAGAGGGAGGGATGGGATGGATGAATGTTTTGATCAGAGCAATAAAGAAAGATCCCTCTCTCTGCCCCCTTTCTTTGCCCAAGGCTCTCTATATGTATGAATGTGTGCAAGTGTGTGTGTCTTGCCCGGGCACCTCTGCTCTAACAATGCACTGGGATGAGAATGAAGGGAGACAGCCAGGGGAATAGTGTAGAAAACAGAGAGACAGCTCCGGTGGACTCCATTCAATCAGCGCAGCTCTGGACCCAGCTCATCTGCTCCCTAACAATGGAGAGGTCACTATGAATTAGAGGCACAGAGAGATTTGGGAGATGGAAGTGAGCGAGACAAACTCACACATACGTAGACAACATAGATACACACAGTCACTCTCTCACTTATTTTATCCATCCTTCCATCTAGCCCCCTTATTTCCCTCTTTCTCTTTCCATCTCTATCGGCCTGTCTTGGCTCTAAGCAGATCCACCAACAGGCTAAGCATTGTGCAACGCCCCAGAGACCGAGTGTGACATTTAGTGCGCTTGGTTCCATTTCCCGTGTCATTAGCGGCTGTCTATTCTACTGTGGTTCTACGACAATAGCCGCTGTCTCACTCCAAACAGGCCTGCTGCTGTTGATGCTTATTGAGAAAAGGCTGGGTCTTTTTGTATGGAGCCCGTTTTCCCAGTGAGAAGTATCGACTGGGCATCTAATTCAGAGCAAAGCAGTAGTAACTGAGCGATTGTGGGAGGTTTGGAGCTATATACTGTTGAGTCTTGATTATATTACATTTTGTTTCCAAATTTATGCAAGGCTAATTTTAAGGGAAACTTAAAGTGGTGTCAAGACACATGTTTTGTATCAAGATGAACTACTTTTCCTTTACCCAGGTCCAGAAAGCATCAAATTTAGTCCTTGGATTGGCACATCCCCGCTACTGTACCTAGACTAGTTCCTCTACATGAATGCATCAAACAAAATGTGTCAAGTCAAATGACACAGCACTATGTGTCACTTTGCTCTATGCCAGGTGTGTGATGCTTGAAGAGAAATCTGATATTGCTTTTTGTTCAACATTTCCCACCAGCATTTCCCATAAGCCCAAGACCATTGTGGGTTAAACGTCATGACTCATCAGAGTCATGACGAGGGGAGTCCATAGCCACGTTGATGGATCGGGCGCAAAGAGGACCAAATGTTGTGGGACCACTGCAAAGGACCAACCTCTGGTAAGCAAATTAGGTGGTTTTTCCTGGTTTGTTCGTTGTAACACAAGATTGGCTGTCCCAGTTTGCTTGTTGGCTCTTTTGCTAAAAATTAAGTTGCTTATGTTAGCAGCAGATCCACATGCAGCAGGTTATTTTGACCAGAACACCCTGGCAAGGCAGCAATCTAACTCTTTTTAAAAGGATTAACCCATTTAATCAAGTGAATCACTTAATTCAAATTGGCCTTATTTTTTTGAAGGATTTTATTATTATTTTGCTTTCTTAGAGTGAAGCTAAGCAATGTACTGCTGTGACTTTGTGCATTATATTTCCCTGATTTTCTCAATGGCAAAATTAAGCCATTATATCACTTTCTGCAAAGCCAGACTCCATGGAGAAAAACAGTGATCCTGGAATGTAAAAGCAGACGCAGAACAATAACTAAAACGTAATATTTAGACGTTGAAGTCCACTGCAAAGCTGCAATATTTGATGATTTGGAATGAGAACATGCTGGACGGAAAGGTAAAGCAGTGAACATACTCTCAATATAGTGTACACTTACACTGATATTGGTTATTTTTTAGGTGTGCATTTTTTTAGCAAGCTGAAATATGTTATGTAGCTGGACCCCACCACAGCAGTACATTGCTTAGCTTCCATGTCGCACTCCAGTCTACTTCTCCAAACTGGGTGTATACCGACTGACATCTATTGTTTGTATAACACAAACTATGGATAAGTTGCCCATGCAACCCCACTTAAAAAATCCCTTTAAGAGACATAGTATCTTTGTCCGAAAATGGACAGCTGGCATGATTCTTTTCAGCAGAATGTTCTTAAGCAGTTTCACATGCCTAAAGGGGTCTTAACAATGTTATAAGGTTATGCAGCAGGGGTCTCTGCTGCAGCATTAGCACTTATACAAGTCTATAGGGGAGCTGTAAAACAAACCTAACACAACCCCGGAGTTACTTTGTGCTCCATAATTTATGTTTGTTCCTGACAAAAACTAGTATATGCTGATATGACTATAGCCATATCTTAGCATGCAAGCTCAAAATAAGCCCTGCGTTTGTAAGAACACAGTGTACAGAGTTGCTATGGTCTTATCTGATTTATAGGCTTTTATATTACTAATTGGGGTCAGGGCAGGAGCAGTAAAAGAGGATGGCGGAAAGAGAGAGCACGGATGGAGGTCAGTTTGTTCTCTGCCTTGTTTACCATCTCTCACTGTCTCCAGCCAGCACTGCTAAATGTACACACAGGCAGCCAGCGACTGTGTGTTTATGCGAGCGTGTGCACGCGTACGCACAAGCCTGTTAAGCCGTTAAACACATTGTATATATTTATCCTAGGGGATGAATTCGGGGCATCCAACTGATGAGTCTTGGATTTAGCCTGATCAGTCTGGCTCCGGGCGGGAGGGGAGGGAGGGAGCAATAGAGGGAGGCAGGGGATGAGTCACTGTTATTCAGCCGGTGGCTTGTGGTTAAATGGATATATAAGCATGCAGCCTAACCCTGTTGACACGATGTGGGTTTAATCTGCACAAGTGAACCGGTGCACGCGTGAGAACCAGAGAGAGAGAGTTAATCAAGTAAAATGCAGCCTCATCAGCGCACACGGGGGAAAAGAACGAAAGACAGCCGGGATGAAAACAAGCATATCCCCACAGATAAACCTTCCCACCGGCACGGCTGTGGAGAGGACAGTTTGCAAAATGAAGCTTTGTGTTCGCACTAAAGGGCTCATATTCACAGATGCAGAGGTTATTAGTTGGTCTTAATGTGGAAAGGAGGAGGAAGTGGACTCGCTTGATTCTTTCTAATTCAATCTCCCTTTCTTTAACATTAAAGGATCCTGTGTGTTAGAACACCACATGGCCTTAAACAAACTCCCTGACCTCCGCAGCCCCCTGCGTCTCTGTCATCCCTCATTTTTCTGCTCCTCTCTTCATTCCTCCTCCTCTCCCTTCTTTGCCTCTGGTAGGATTTAGACCGTGTGCTGTGTGCAGTCAAATAGTGCTGAAAGAATTGCTGCATTCATCAGTCAATTAATTTAATGAATCGATTGATCCATTTCTGTCATTTATCAAACAAAATGTGGAAATATAATCTGGTTGCACTTTTTCAAGTGTCATAATGGGTTGATTTTCTCGATTATATGAAAATTTTAATTGAATATCTTTAAGTATAAGACAAAACACGCCATTTGACAATGTGATCGTCCAATGATATGAGGCCGTTCTCATTCCAAAGTTGTCAAATACAGCTGCTTTTGCAGTGATGTCGGTGTAAGATCCCAGCACCAAAAGCCACCTTACGCGTTTGTATGATATGGAGCTGGACGTCATCAGTGGAGAACGGGGCTGGAAAGAACCATTCGCAGTGTTATTATACGGGCAGCGGCTAGTCAACCAGTGTAGCATTAATACCTTATTAGCTTTGTTGTGGTACACCTTAGTGCTAGTACTACTGGCAAATTGAAGAGTAAAAAAATGTACCTATAGTCTGACATGTAAACTGAATAAAACTATTCTCGGCAGTTATCATCCGTGTAAGCGGCCCTTGAGTTGACTTGAAAACACTGCATAACCTGAATCAGAGACTGGTTTTGTCCTCATATCCTGTTCTGTCTCTCCTGAATCAGATGCTTCAACTCCCCACCTCTACTCTCTCCCTCGCTCCCCCTTGAGCTGTCCGATGCTGTTTGTTTGTGTTTGCCTCTCCGGGAAGTTCGAACAAAACGCTGGCATGCCTCTCTTTCCTCCCCCTCTTTCCCCTCGCTCATCCCAGCTGTTTCCTTTATCCTCCCTCTCTCCGCCTCAGCAGGATTCCTCCGCCCCCTTCCATCCCCATCCATCAGTCCAAATCTCTAACCTGCGTTCCTCAGCAGGGGACGGGGTCGGCACGGAGCTCCGACAGTTCTCCGCCCTGCCAGAACATCCATCCCACAATGCCCCTCATTTCCCTCCCAGCATGCTCTGCACTCCCCAACCCTGGCACCCTAGCACTCTGCTGGTTTCTGATTGGACAGCGGCCGCTGCATCAGAAAGGAGCAAAACAGGAAAAAACATTTCCCTTCTACAAACAGTCTGGAGTTTAGCTACCAACTCACTGGCAGTTGAGCCATGCATAAAACAAGTATGTTTGTCCTTTTGAAGTTTTTATGGCAGCCAAGTCACCGGGGGTTATGTGACCAGCTGTTAAAGGGCATGCAAAACTGTTTACATCTGTGAGTGTGCGTGTGTGCACGAGTGTGTGTGTGTGTGTGTGTGTGTGTGTGTGTGAATTCCAGGGTGTTGGCACAGCAGTGCCACCAACCTCAGAGACAGGAAAGCTAAACCCTTCCCGCTTGGCACTTTGTCACTGCAGAGTCAGACAGAACAAGGCCAGGCACGCTGTATATGTCTGTGTGTGTGTGTGTGTGTGTGTGTGTGTGTATGTGTCAGCATGAGGTAGTGTGCGAGCTGCAAGTACTGTGAGAATTGTGAGAAATTGCTAATCATTTTCATAAATGCACATCAGGAGGGCATTACACAGGCTCATGGTTGTTGACAAAGCGTTTGGTTCTAATCATATTCTTCTCGCCGCTAATTCAGATGGTAATCATACCTGGCCGCATTAATAAACAAGTTCAGTCCATCATTAGCAGACTCTGCAGGTAGCGTGAGGTGAGCAGCGCCTGGATGACTGCTCAGAATGAGAATAAGCGGCTGGCATTAATGTATTCAGGGAAGTAATTATGTAAACAGAGCTATTGCCTGGACATGAGCAGCAGAGATTACAGCAGGAGCGGGCTTGAGGATGATTCACGCTGCAGCGACCAGCAGACTGCTCTGTCTGTTACCTTAGGTGACCTGGTGGGAATACACACTTATATATACACACACACAGAAATGTGTGTATGCACTAGGTACACAAACTCTCTGAGGAATGTGCAGGAACATACACTAAATAATGACTGCGCTGTACATAAACACACCCAAGGTCTGCACTGAAAAGCCATAAACGCACAACACATATAGGTATGCACACACACTTTTGCAGCTTTATCAGCAGCACACGTACTTTATACTCATAAAGCGTGCATATAAGGACAATCAGTGTCCACTGGGGTGTGTAGGGATACACAAGTAACCCAAGGTAGGATGAGCAAATGGGCAAATCAGGTAACTGCTGCTGGGCCCAGGATCACTGAGGTACTAGATCACCTCAGGCAGTTCCTGAATTATTATCTTACGTTGTCTTGTAGAGGGGCCTTGTCAAATCCTAGTTATAGGATCTTTGTTATTTTTCCATCAGAGATACTTAAGTCTAGAATGAATATTCTATAGTAGCCAGTGAAGCAGGAAGATTGGGTGAGAGGGCCATGCTTCTCTTTTAGGGAGCTCTTTGAGACGGTGTATGTACACATCTACAGTATCAACTAAGAGAAGTATCAGGTTATAAGTTGCCCATTCTCATTTTGCCACTTTTGCAATAACTTTGGTGTTGGATCCTGATGCCAAAATCTACCTTTTGTGTCTGCTGAGAACATGGCCAGACCGAACTGGACAGCCAGCGTCACTTGAGAATGCGGTTGAATGGCCTGTTGCATGATACACCACTGAACAGCGTCAGGTTGAAATATGAAATTTTGTGGGTAATGACGTCATATAAGGGGCGCGATGGTGCTCTTTTTTTTTTGTCATTTATGAAACAAAAATCGAAAATATTAGCTGGTTGCACTTTTTCAAATGTTAGAATGTGTTGATTTTCTCAATTTTATGCCATTTTAAGTGAATATCTTAAAGTTTAGGACAAAACATGCCATTGTTAATGTAAGCTTCCGATGATGTGAGGCATTCTCATTCCAGAGTTGTCAGATACTGCCCCTTTGTTAGTGCTTTCAGTCTAATATCCCGACACCAAAAGCCACCTTTCGCGTCCATCTTCTGGATGTCGTCAGCTAAGAATGTGGCCTGAAAGAACCATTCGGGACGTTATTATACACCACTAGGCAACATGATATGTGGACAGTTGGCATCTGTTAAGAAAGCAGCTGGATGGAACCTGTCACATCCGCATGATACACTGCTGTATCGCGTCAGGTTGAAACACTGCCGGTAATGACATGAGGGTCCCTTTAAATAGGGCAGGCAGGAGTAGCAGTGGATGGGTCCAACAAACCCCATTTTTTCATGCGGGAGTCCAGTATTCACTTCATGTCCGAATTTGATGTTTTGTTGTTTTTTTTACACCTTTCCATGTGCCTCCTTCCCAACCATTCGAGCCAGCATGTACGTTTATTGACCCACTGGCACTGGTTGTCGTGTGCTGTTGCCGCATAAACATAACCACATGCAAGCGCCATCCTACCATGTGCTTGTGTTGACATCATGGTTGCAGCATCTATGTTGCTATGTAACTGCTGCATGTGCAAATAAGCAACTGTCTGCTAACAAGTTTACCAAATCTACTTAGAAGATGATGATATGTAAATGTTGTGTTCAAAACTTGTTTCTGCTGCCCCCAAGTTGCCATAAATAATGACTGTTGCAGGTTTAAGGTTTGTGAAAGCATTAAAGCATAGTTAGTGTTGTGTAAATTAAGGTAGAGTGACTTTTTCTGTAGCCATTTTTGTTGTTCTGGCACACAAGCATAAGATTCCCATTTTTATTTCCACTTACAAAGGTCTGATAGGCTCAGGGATTTTTTTATTTCCTAGAAAGAGACATCAGTGAGCACAACACCAGACCCGTTTGGATTGCTGACGAAAGACTAGATGTGGTCGGCAGTTCAGACGTCTGGAACCAGGCATGTTCTGGCTCAGAATAAATCTGCCCTCTATAGTGTGCTGTGTGGATTATAATAGATGAGAACTTGGAGGCCCCAAGTCTCAAACACACCACTGTGTGCACTCAGTATTGCTCAACACACACTAGAGTCTGTGTAGGCCAGACTCACATACATACACACACACACGAGGCACCTTGAGGCTAATAATTCTTGATAGTTTTAATGCACAACCCGATGTTGTTCTTTCCATGACTCCCTCTCCCGTCTCTCTCACATTCTGTTGTTTCTTGGAAAACACTCTGTTGTCTTTGGATGAAAATATGTGATGAAGACAGATGGGGTCTGGGATGGCAGAAGATGATGGTCAAGAGAATTCTTTGGGTTTTTTTTTAAATGCTCCCTTGTCATGGAAAGTTGCTCTCTGTGCCAAAGAGTTGCCTCATTTTGTTATTTCTCTCCCTCTAAATTAGTTTCTTTCAGTGCTTTTCATTTGCAAGCACAACAAAAACAGGATATCCCATCCTGTCGCTGTGTTATGCCCGTGCATGTGAATGCATGTGCCTCTGTTTGTTTTTGCTCGCTGTGATGTAACGGTAGTCAGCAGCGACGGCTGTTTGTTTGGCCTACTTTCTCTGTATCTGCTCCCATCATCTGGTAGAGGGGAGGAAAATCCCATGGTTCCCTCTGTGTGTGTGTGTGTGTGTGTGTGTGAGAGATGGGTGGGGAAGTGGGGTGTCACACCTGAGCCTGATGATTAGTTGCAGTAACTCCCATAATCACACACACATACACACACCCAGCCAGTCCCCAGGTTAATGACACTGACATGAAGGATATTTACCCCTCCCTCCACACCCCCAGAGATCATTAGGCGATGTTGCGCGACCTGATTCATCTTTCCCTCGCCAACACGTGTCCACTGGCCCACGGTTCCACCAGATGTATGCCCCGCAGCTACACTCGCACTGCCATCTCTCACCGTATGTGTGTGTGTTTGTGTTTTCTGGCACCTTTTCCTGCCTGTTTCGGGGGATAAGGAAACAGGGTCACCGTTACAGTGGTGTGCAGGGGATTACAGCCTCCACCCATCCCCACCTCCATCTTTCAATCCATCCATCCAACCTCTCACCTCTGCCTGCAATCTGCCTCCTCTGGTTGCTTGCGGCTACTCTCATTACTTTTGAGGGGTCCGAGAAAGAGAGGATCATTTCGGGAATGGTCCCCCTTTATCTTCTTCACTCATTCTCTCCAGAGGATTGAGAGAGAGATATAGAGAGCGGGTGTGAATGAGGGAGAGAGAGAGAGATGATGGGGCTTGGTGGGGTGTAAATTGGGTGATATGACAGACTGGAATCGGGAATTGGGGGGCGGTGTGTGTGTGTGTGTGTGTGTGGTGTGTGTGTGTGTGGTGGGGGGGGGGTGGGGGCGGATTATGGAGGCAAGAGATTTAACGGAAAGGGGGGGATAAAGATGGGGTGGCTGTTGTCATGGAGACGAGTCGCCGTGGAAACAGCCCATTTTCCAGACAGACAGTCAGGCAGGCAGGCAGACAGGCACACGGGGGCTGACTGCTGAGTATGTGAATATGAAAGGGGCATGTGGGTATAAGACCGGCAGCGGCTACGCCCACACACACACACACACACACACACACACAGACACATAGAGGAACATAGATGAATGGAACAGGTACTGATTTTGAGGTAAGAAATTAGAGAAGGGATGAAAAGAGGGAATGTTTGACTTGAATAAAAATGTTGTTGAAAAGCTTTTAAAATTCTCCAGAGAGAATGCAAGGCAGAATAACAGATGCTAAGCTGCCATCTTTACATAAATTTCCTCCTTGAAATTAGAAATGATTAAATGAAAGAGTTTTCAGTCGTGCCTGCAGCTCTGTAATGGGGTGTTTCCACCAGCAGTTTGGTTCAGTTCAGTTCAGTTCAATTCAGTTCAATTCAGTACGGTTCAGAACACATTTTTTTGCATCTCCACTGTGAAAAGTTGTGGACGGTACCTTTCGCCATGTTTCCATCATAGGCTTTCAGTATAATGCCTTTGGCACCAAAAGTAACACCTACAAACATGTACCTAGAGCCTAGATCTGTGTAAGGTTCCACAGCAGACAGTGCTCTTACATGCAGGCGGGGTTGTTTGTCATTGCTCTGTCCAGCAGTGCTCGCTTTATTTCCTTGTTCACCTGTGATATGGAGAGAAGTATGCATCTTGTTTGTCGTCCACAGAACGGGGCTGCACAAAAAAAAGAGCAGGCTGCAGTAAGAATCTCAATGTGGGGATATTTATTATAGTGGCTTTGTGCATTGTCTCCTTGTCAGACAAGAGCAGGTGTTAAGGTCTGCCTGAACACACCGAACAAAGCTCCAACAGTCAAACACTTTTTCCCTCCAATTTAGGATTACAATCCACCTTAAAAGTCGCCAGCAGTTGGCCCAGTGAATGAAATTATTTTTTTCTCAGTCTCCAGCTGCTGCTAGAGGCTGCAAACACCCTTTCATGTTATAGTTTACCAATGTATGAAAAACTTGTCATGTATGAACAGTGTTAAAGCATCTCTAGCTCCACTTTTTAGTACCAGATCTGTGTGTAAGCAGGGAGGTACCATCCACAAATTTTCACAATGGAAACACAAAAAAAAATGTGCACTGAACTGATCCATACCAACCTGCTGGTTAAAAATGCACCATTAGGTTCCTTTGGAACCATTCTCACTTGTTGACTACCGCCTAGTTTTTGCTTGCAAACATAGTTATCTTAATGTAATATGCGTTAGGTCTTCATGGCTCTCTACTGCTACTTGACTGGATACAGTCAAGATACAGATACAGATACAGTGGATCTGTGGTATTAAGATTGGTCAACTTGTTGGGAATAAATAGTGCTAATGTTGGCTGAATCAGGAAATATAGTGAATGACTAATTGGCAGACTTTTTGAATAATAAAACAATTTTTAATGTTTTGACTTTGGGTAAGGTATTAAGTATTTTCAAGGCAAAGGGCTCAAGTCCAAGTGAAGTCATTATTCATTGGTGTTAAAGTCAGAGTTGGGTTGCAAGTCTGTTTTGTTTTTGGCAAGTGGATTATAAAGACATTAAATGTATGACCTGACTTTAGGTCATGTGACAGAAGGTCACACCTCTGCAAAGAAACATTTTGAATTAACTATCACGGAATAGACAATAATGGAAACACATTAAACAGCAAATAAAGAGGATGACAAACCTTCCTGCCCGCTGCATCGTGGTTTAAAAGTGGCTTGGAAATTCTGACATGACAACACAAACCTTCCACAAATGTCATACCATCCATTGCTCCCATTTAAAAGCACTTGTTTGTGGTTGTGTGACTGTGTACTGCAAAGTGAATGTGTTAGTTTTTGTCTTTCAACAGTGTGAAAAGTGGCCAACAAATCAACTCTTAACCCTTTGAAACCAGGAGCGACATTACTTTCTTGGGCAGCTCTCAGACGCCTTTCACAAGTATTTAACCCTCTGAACCCTGAGCAAACTGGTATGATTTTATTTAAAACCATGGGAAAATAGGCAATGAGCAACTTGGTAAGAAACGTTACACAAATTTAGAAAATTATTTTTGAAAAAGCTAGGGAAAATGTCTAGGGAAAAAACTATATTTAAAATGATCATAATTATATATTTAAAATCATGTTGCAAAATTATTGTAGTTTTTAAGGACTTTTCCTTTTCCTTCTTTTTTTTTATTTTCTTTTGCTAATTTTCAGGCTACTAACATCTAGTTTTCACTAATTTCTTTTTAATCTTAATTAATTCTTTAATTAATTCATTCTAATTTCTTTATTCTTTCATTGCTCATTGCTTTTTTCCCATGTTTTTGGACGGATTCAAGCCAATTTGCTCAGGTGTCAAAGGGTTAAAAGAGTCTCGTAGATATCTATCATGCAACTGGACACTTAAGGAAATTGAACCTTTCTGGCCACATTTTCTTTTTGCTTCCATGACACCAGTTTATTTGTTCTAACCACCATAATGTTAACAGACCACTCTCCAACATGGTGGCTACTGTCCTTCAGTTGCATTATGGGCCTTAAGCATGTGTCGTTCTTGTGGGATGTAGTGATTTCTTTGAGCGAGAGAGAACACTGATGACGCAGTGACTTTCAGTAAAGCCACTCAGCGCTGCAGGCCAAATCACACCACTCCCACTCCACACTGCTCACATACCCGGGAATGCAAGTTGTTGCATCAACATTTCATAAGGAGGCTAAATAAAGCAAAGGAATCGTATAAAGTTAGACCACTTTTGGCTGTGCCATCATGTTGAATCTGCATCAGAAATGTTGCCGAGACCACTTCTGAGGACATGAAACAGCTCAGTTTAACTAACAGATTTGGTGTAATTCTGTGGTTTAACACAATGTATAGTAGACGCTGGTCTTGAGTGAGGGAGACAGCCGGTTATTAACCCATGGCGGCAGTCTAGTGTGAGTGGTCAGAGTTAAACGTGGTGGTCATTATGATGTGTCAGACACAGAGTTTGTGTGTGAAAGGGGTGTTAATCACCTCTGCAGACATTTTTCACCTTTCTTCATGGGAGGCACACACACTTTGCAAAGTGATGGATGTGGAAAACACACTTGTGTACCAATTGGCTTTTAGGAGCAAACATTTTAAGTGTCCAAACATCATGTAAACCAAGTAAAAAAATATTTATATAAGGAAATAGTTGGGGAATTGTGTACACTTGTTTCCTCTCTGCAGTCAGGACATGTGTAGGCCAGCTTAGGACACAGACTGGAGGCCTGCGGAAACATCTAACTAAACTTTATGGTGAAAGAGGGAGTTACATGCTGGAAGCATTTCTTAGAGAACAGTCAGGTGCAGTAAGTGTTTGCAGTATCCTTAGGTCTTGTGAGGTTGCCAGGTTTACACCACCTTGCCTGCACAGAAACCAAAGCCTGTGCAAACCAACTCTGCTGGTCTACCACACTATTATGTTTATCACAAACAAGGAAGCACTCACATTTTGTCTCTTGGACTGCTATCTGCACAAAGGTACTAAATTGTCACTTCCTATGAGTCGTCGTCTGCTGCTTGTGATGACATTGTTTGTGCATTTTAGCAAATATGTGTGGAGTTTTACAATCAAACCAGAAAAAAACCCAAATGTTGGCGTTCTGTATTTCTGCAAACCATAAATACATTACATTTGTGCATTAATATGCAATTTGAAACTTTACATTTTCTTAGGTTTCAACAACACTGTGGTTAATGTGGTTAGGTTTAGGCATAAAAAACACTTGGTCATGTCTATCTTTAGGAAAAAACATCAACATGGTTTGGCTCCTGGGTGAAAGTGTGGCGTTTGCTGGATCCATCCACTGCCCCTGCCACCTGCCCTTTAAGGATCCTCACACTCCTTAGTTGACGTCCTTACCGGCAGCGTTTCAACCTGACGCCACCCAGTGGTGTATTATACAGTCACGATGGGTTCCATTTAGCCGCATTGTCAACCTACACCGCCCATCCGTGTATCGGACTGCTGCGCAAAGTGCCGTCCACCCAACCAGCGGTACATCATAACACCATAAAAGGTTACAAACTGACGCTGCCTGGCAGTATATCATACCGCTAAGAAAGGTGGCTTTTGGTGTTGGTGTCTTATGCCAACATCACTGACAGAGTGGTGGTATATGACACCTTCCGAATGAGAACTGGCTTTCCCATTACATTAAAAAGATAGATGTTAGCAGGTATCAGGTTTTTGTGCAGTGGAAAATATGCAGAATCTGCCATGTAAATAACAGTGCACCAGGTGCAGGCGCTCCTAGCTTTTAAAATGAATGAGAGAAACTGATTTGATTAATGTTACGCCCAAATCACACTTATGATTAATTAAGGGACTAAGTACACCTCCAGACCAAAGCTGTCATGTCCACATAATACCCCGCTAGATGGCGTCAGGTCGAAACACTGCAGATAATAACATAATATTAGGAGCATAAGAGCAGGCAGGAGGGGATGGATTTTACAAATCCCGTTCATGCAGGAGTCCAGTGTTTGCTTTTGAATGTGTGAATTTTCTACACCTTACCATGTGCCTCCTTCCCCTTATCCTAACCGTCTGTGCCAGCATGTGCATTTGTTGATGTCCCAGCGTTGGTGACCATGTGCTTTTGTTGTCTAAACATAACCACATGCTGCATAATCCCACCATGTGCATTTGTTGACATCATGGTAGAAGCATCCCTGAAGGTCAACAGCAGATGCAGATGGATATCTAAATGTGGAGGTCCACTGCAAAGCAGCAACGTGTGATGACTTTTGGATGAGGTTGCAGAGACTATACAGTAGATCATTTAAATAGAGCCCAAAAAGCAGGAATGAAATGAATGAAAAAGAGGGAAAGCCACATGAGGTCCTAAGATGCTGCCTGCACGGATAAACAGCTTGTTTGTCAAAAAATGCATCATGTAACTCCCCTTAAAACCACAAGTCAATGGAAAAGAAACAACAGCTTCAGAGTTGTTGCTCTGCATATTCAGTTTGACCCTGTTTCCCCCCTGCTTCCAGTCCAGGTTCCGGCTCTGCACTTAATGCACAGATATGACCTTGATAGCAATCATCTTTATCTCGCTCCCGGAAAGACAGCAGCTGTTTCTCAAAATGTCAACCTCTTTCATTTTCCCGCCCTGTGTATCACACACACAGAGCCTGCTGCACAATCGGCCATGAGAGCGTGCGTCATGACTCATTTTAGATCTGCGATGGAAATAAAAACTTGTTTGGAATAAGTCCCATGCACAAGCCCACCTTTGGCACACCATCCAAAACAGTTGCCCCAAAAATAACCGCAGAGTCACGTTGTCAAAGTCGTAATAAACAAAGTGTGGATGTAATCAGATTAAAGCCCTGTGTCATGCGTTCCCAGGCCTGGGAGCTTGTGAGGTGAATCCTGTAGAGAAGCATCGCCCCTCATCCATACTGCAGTGAGTCAGACGAGCGCACCGCATATAGAACAGCGTCGTTCTGCAGCAGCTGAGAGGAGCACGAGGCTGCAGACACTGTCCTCAGGTCACCTCTCAATAAGTTAGTCACAGCCACTTTAGATAAGTCCATGCAGTGCCATGTTGGACCAGAATCTGTTTAAAAGTGCAGACCGTGTCTCCATTCTCTTTTTCTTCCAGTCTCTTCAATTTTCCATTAAATCTTTGTTTATGCTTGTTACATGAACAGTATCAGAAAAGCATCGATTGAATAAAGGCAACAAAAATGTATCTTTTTCAGTTTGTATGTAAACAAACATATCTTCATCTCTGTCTGCATCATGTTTTTATTTTCTCTTCATTTTCCCCTGGACTGATTTGAACTCTGCTGTCCTTATTTTCCTTCTCTCCCTCCCATCCTCTTCACTCCTCCCGCCTCACATACCCTCTTCTTCTCTCCTCCTCCCTCCTGTCTGCCTCATCCATCCACCTCCACTTTTCCTCCCCTTACATCACCCCCTTACCTTACTTCCTCCTCTCCTCCCATCTCCCCTCCCTCCACTTCCTCCCTCCTGTCCGTGTTTACATTTTCTCTTCCTCTTTTCCTTTCACTTTCTCTTCCTTCACTCCTGCATCAGAGTTAACTCAGGGCAGAACGTGAGGTGAAGCGAGGTGAGATGGAGGGAGTAGATGCAGAGAGATGGGGCTCGAAAACAAGGGAGGGAGGGAGAGAGAGGGCATTTAGGGTGAGAGACACTGAGTGAACTGTGTTTGAGAGAGAGAGAGCGAGAGAAGTGTAGGGGAGGGTTAGAAATAGTTTCCACTCTCACTTTGCAGAAACACAGTCTGGATCCACTCAGAGTGACTCCCTGGAGGATGACCACGACTGTTTTCTCTCCACCTCACTCCTCCTGAGTGTTTAGCGCTGATAAAGTGTTTGCGTCCGAAAACAAAACCCGGTGAGATAAAGCTCCTGCTACAATCATCAGTGGGCTCTCTGTCCCTTATTTTGATATCTTTCTTTCCCCGCCTCGCACTCCCTCTCTGCGGCCAATAGGGATTAAGTGGCTGGTGAAAATGCGCAAACACACGCTCCCTTATCACAGCCGTCCCTGCATTAACTCTCACAATGTGTGTGTGTGTTTGTGTGTCTTTATATACATGCCCAACAGCACTTGCACTGGTGTTTGAAGTCATTATGAGTCAGAGACGCTGGGGTCAAAGCCCCCGTGCACACTCAGCACATTTACATCACTGTGCATTAACAGTCTGTGTTTGTGTGCTTCTATGTTTGTCTCGGCCCGTGTGTGTGTGTGTGTATATTACATTATGTATTCCGCCATGTGCTTTGTGTCTTTGATTGTGTATCTGTGTCTCTGTGCGTGTGAATATCTTTGCCTATGTTTCCGGGTCCATTTACATACTGTAGCTGTTATATGTCTCGAGGGTTTTGAACACCAGAAGGAGCTTTCATGTTTTGTTTTGACAATAACAACATGCGGGTGTAATGAAGTAAAAGGAGAGCGGATGTTTCAAATAATAGAAAAGAATAGATGGAAAGCATGTAGATGCTCAAACTTAAAAGTTGTGTATTTGCATATCTACAAATATCTACAAAAGCACGGTGCAGTGGTAGAGGAAGTACTTAGAGTCAAAGTAATTCAAAGTGAAAGTAAAATACCATGATGTAAAGTACTGTATCCTATTTCTTTTATTACTGAATATATATATGGCATAATATGGCGGCACAGTGTTGCAGTGGTCTGCACTGTTGCCTCAAATCAAGAGGGGACCTGGTCTAAGGTCCTTTCAGCCCCTTCTCATTCCAAAGTCATCAAATACTGCTGCTTTTGCAGTGGTTTTGGCGTGGGATTCCAATGCCAAAAGCAACCTTTTGCGTCTGCATGAATCGCCATAACCGGCAAGATGCAATGTTGGACAGCCAGTAATTACCGTCTGTCTCTAATAAAGCACATTCAAACATGGATCCAAATGTAGTCTTCACAGAGTTTGAAATAAAAACTGAAAAAGTAACAGATATAAAAAGTAACCACTGTAAAGTTTTCAAAGGCCTCCATCCAGGTTTAAGATCCCATTGCTAAAAGCAATCCTTTACCTCTGAATGATATGTCGCTGGATGTCATCTGCTGAGAACGCGTCCTAACAGAACTGTTTGTTTGTTATTATTTACCGGCAGATGGCCAGACAGCACCTGCCATGGCAGCTTGATGCATGACAATGTTGCCGTTTGGAACGATACGCCACTGGGCAGTGTTTGGTTGAAATGCTGCCATTATTGGCGTAATATAAGAAGCACGAAGGTCCTTGTAGGGTGGGCGGGAAGGCTGGGTCAGACAAACCCCGGACTGTCATGCTGGCGTCCAGTATTCGCTTCCCTTCTGAATGTGATGGATTTTTTCTTACTGCTTATCATGTGCCCTTGTTTCTTAAACCTAACTATCCATACCAGCATGTGCCTTTGTTGACATTATGGGAGCACCATCCCAGAAAATTGCGTCAGTCCACTGCATATGACAACCTGTGATGAGAGCATGATGGTCGTTCTGTATGGAGTTTACATGTTGTCCCTGTGTCAGTGTGGGTTTGAGTGTAAATTGTTGTCTGTATGTGCCATCCCTTTGATAGTCTGGTAACTCACACCAAAGCAATCTAGTTTGATAAATAGCACTACAGGTAAGAGAAAAAAATATGTATTTTGTAATTGAGGGTGAACTATTCCTTTAACAAATTAATATACTGTGAAGTAGTAGAATATATATCAATGTAAATGTTTTTTTTAGTTGTATTTTGCTATAAAACCTTAATCTGCAAAGTAACTGCAGCGGTCAGATACACTTAGTGGAGTAAAAAGTTTCTTAATAGGATGAAGTGAAGTTTAAAGTTTAAAAACAAATCAAAATACTTGAGTATTCCAAGAACCTAATAATTGAAATTAGAGTATCTATGATTAATATTATTCATAAGTCTTTAGATTTCTATGTCAGCTTTGTACATCTGGACACTTAAATGTTTTCCATTCTTCTCTGCAAATCTCCTCAAGCTTAAGGTTGTATTGTGGTTTGGACTTGGCCGCTCCAGGACATTAACATTGTTGTTTTGAAGCCATTCCTGTGTAATGTTGGCTTTAGGTCACTGTCATGCTGGGAAATCAATCTTCTCCCAAGATGCAGCACTCCTCCAGACTTGCAGCAGGTTTTTCTCCAGATTTGTATGTACTTTACAGACACCCAATTTGTCAGTGTCCACCGGGAGCAGCGTCTATCTCATTCACTGTCTGTTTTTGCCAGACTGGTTCTTGACCCGGCAGCCGTGTGACAGCTGGGACACTACCAAGTTGTGTCTGGTGGACATTTTCCATGAGTCTTGAACTTGAACCATCTTCAAGACAAGTGATGAACAATGAGTTTCAGAGTACTGAAAACCTCAAAGAACATGTTGAGTGTTTCTCCAGATATGGGCAAAAGAATGCTGCATTTGGATGAACCTTTTCATCAGGACATTGTTTAAATGAAATAGCCCCGGAGTTGGACACAGCGTCAGTAGATCTATCTTTAGGCCAGTCTCTCTCTCTGAATCTGAATTACATTTCCAGGTAACATCCACACTGACGGAGAGAAGCTAGCCAGCTTCCTGAGCCTGACTTGATCTCCCTTGGCTTATTGGATTTTCTATTTGGTGTGTGTGTGTGTGTGTGTGTGTGTGAGAGAGAGAGAGATATTTGTGTCTCAGACTGCTTGTGAACGTCTGTGAATAGTGTGTGTTCAGTATGACTTACTGACTATTTTTACTTAAGTGTGGACGTGTTTATGTGCATTTGTGAGATCTCCTTTTGCTGTGTAAATACAGGAGAACTGTTGGATGACTAGATATCTGTATATATCCATGTGTTTACTGATGGGCAAAAAGTGCTAATGGAGAGGCAGAGATATGATGACACAATATAATAAGGGTACAAATCATAATGCTAAACTAATTAATGACTCATGGAATGGAAAAAAGTTTCATATTACTATGAGAATATGTACTGTTCTGCAGAGAGGCTGAGCAGATGTCCGGGCATGATAGAAACTCTGATGTAATTGGCAACATGCTAATTTGGTCTTATATTTGTTAATAACCACTAGTGTATTTGTGAATTAACATTCCTTAACGGTTGTGTATGTGACACTCAGGTTGTTATTATAGCAGCAAACAACTATTTCTTATGTAAAGATATAGTGAAGTAATGGTGTCCTGAGCAGGGAATGAAGTTACTCTCCCTCTCTGTGTTTTATTTGAGCTTCTCTGTGTTTAATCTGAGCTTCTATGTTGTTTGTTGTGGTAAGACTATCTGGCTGTACATGCATGTTAGTGCATGTGTGTATCCCACTGGCTAGCCCATCACTACTGCTTTGTGACTGTTACTGCTGATATCAGGCAGCAGCGCAACTAAAGTGTAGCTCCCACACCCAGTTCCCCGCTCTCAATTGTCGTGCTCACAAATCTGACACAGAAAATGTACCTGCATACTCACAACATTCCCTTGGGTGCTCTCAGTGTCATTTAGAACATCTTTCACCATTCATTTTCTTTGGAACAGCTACAGACTTTTATCCTTTGACAATAGAAATTTGAGTTTTTGCACTCTAACTTTTGGATTTGGGAAAGATTTGTTTGTGAATACTTAAATATCTGGACTGTGTTAGACCATAGAGATAACAATTACGAACTCTGAAAATGTGTTCCCCCTTAAGGATTCCCCTCTAAGGATTGTGTATGCCACATTGTGGCAATCTGTAGCAGCAAACCACGATTTGCTATGTAAACATATAGTGGAGTAATGGCATGCTGAGCAGAGGATAAAGTCAGTCTCTCTCTGTTTGTGTTGTTATGCAAGCTTCTCTGTAGTTTGTTGTGCTAAGATCGTACACCCGTGCGTGCATGTTAGTGCATGTGTGTATCCCACTGGCTGGCTCACTGCTACTGCTTTGCACTGTGCTTATACGACTGTTACTGCTGATATCAGGCAGCAGCGATGCTAAAGTGTGGTGTCCACCTCCTGATTACCCCTCTGGTTAACACTGGTAGCACTTTCAGCACTGTTGCCGCTGTTTATTGCTGTTTATAGAGTTAGCACTGCTAGCTTGCTTGACCACTTCCATGTTGAAAACTGTGTACAGAAAACTCATACGCTCTGAATTTTGCATAGAGCCATTTTTAAGTGATGATCCACTCAGTGTAAACTATTCACATAAAGTCAAGCTGACTTGATTTTTTGTTAACAGTTAGCAACAGGAATTCATAATAGAACTTGCATTAATTCACACATTTAAGGTGAACTTTTTAAGAATAACTTTTTGTCATATTTGCTGGAACTATCACTGTTTCCACACAGTAGTACATGGGACAGATTATCTGTAAAAAATCATATTCGTCTGCCTCCTTATAGTGCTTCTAATGGCATTTACTAGCCACTACATGTGAAAAAAAACAAACAGGAGAGAAGTCTCTAACACAGCTGTCAATCATGTAGGTCACTGCTCATGATCTGCGGTCAGATTGTAAAGCAAGGCAGACCTGATCAAATATGAAAGAATATTATGTGGCTGCACTGACTATTTCTCACTAGAGTTCTCAATCTCAACCCGAGCCCAACAGGTCCCATAAAAGTCCCAAAAACCTGACAGTTCAGGCCTGGGTTCAGTGTGAACCCAGGTGTGCAATTATTGGCCAGGTCAGGTAGGGCTTGGGTTGTGGAGAAAACATAAATAAATAAAAAATATTAAAAAGTGAGCACTTCCCTCTTAATTTAAAAAAAAAAAAAAACTTCATTCATTCATTGACTAACTGTAGCTGTAACGTAACTACAGTCCTCTTAAGGGCCACAGGGGGCTGGAGCCTATTTTTTACAATTTGTCTCATTTAGTGCTGTGTGGATTTAGTGACAGTTTCATTACATATGAAAACTGTTTTTTTAATAGAACTTACCAGCTACAGCTTTAAATATTTCATTTGTGCCCTTCTTATAAACTTTATTATATACTACTTATAAACTTATTTCCAATAAGTCTAAATTACACTGTGTAAACATATTGTTACATTCATATTGTTAAGTGCAAAAAATGAGCCATTGAAACCCAATGCAATTTTTGATCCCATAGCCATCAAAGCATAAAAACATGCGTTGTATAATTTCTGGACTTTTGCCTTGGAACTTGTCATTTTTACTATTTTTGGCCTGATGACATCATTTTTTTTCATTGAAATATCCCAGGCTGTGATCATATTTATGATTAGGACTGATATTTGTTAAAAATGAATGCATCATATTAATTTATAATATTTTTCAAAGCTTGTTTTTGAAAGGTGCATTATGTGCGGAGAACGATACGGTGTGCGTCTAATACTGAAGCGGGTCAGAAGTGCTAAATAAATAATAATATCAGATTGATAACAATATTAGATTAGATATTAGAAAGTACAGTCAAGCAAACCACACAACATACATCTTAGATAGGCTCCGTTCCAAGACTGTATTTTTAGTAATCAGCATATTTACAAATGTCAATGTGATATTTTCATTCGTACATTCGAGATTTACATTTACTACAGGGATTTATTATATAATTTACCAACCCTAGACAATACTGTGCATGTGTTGTAGCCCTGACCTGATGCTGTCTGAATCAAGGAACAACTGAGGACATGACCTTGTTAGGCCTTTTGACAATAAGTTCGATCTGAATACGTCTCATACGTCTCCACACATGCACATGTAGGTTTACACTATAGACCTAAGCCTCCTGAGTAGCAATTAACAGCTGCCAGCATGGCTAACAATCCCTTTAACCAAAGCCTAATGAAAGCCCTCGCACCTCTTAAGTGTCTCTCCAACCGTGTAACAAGCTCTCTTCATTACCAGACAGCCACCTCAACATAACACCAGGCTAATTATATGAGGCCAGCGGTTGGGTCAGCAGGACTGATAACTGGCTTTGACAATGTATCACAATTGGTCAGTTATAAAAACCAAAAAAATGTTTGTGTCAAAATCTTTCACCACTTTTTGGATGGACATTTTTATGTGTATACACCCAGCCAACAAGCTGTAACTGTTTTCTGTCAAATAAGAATCAAATATCCATCATTAGCTTTGATCTGAATATCTGCATAAGTATCTGTGTTTGAAAACCCCGAAAAACTCCCTTTCTGTGGTGGCCAAGACAGACCAAAAAAAAACTGCATGCCTTTTGCAAATACAAAAAAAAAAAAAACAAGCACATTAACAGATAACAAAAATGCAAAAGCTATGGTAGAAGTTAGCATTAACAAATATTGACAATGGATCTAGCAGCTTTTATGATCACACTGGCGAACTAGTATTGCCGGCAAATGTCGAAGAGGAAAGTTCTTGTGACTTTTGTATTTATATTTTGGCTTTAGCATTTTGTTTGCACACTGTCTTTTTTGGCTGTCCAGCATGGCTGTCAGGCTAGGTGGGCCTGTGAGTCTGAAAGAGGGCAGGCAGAAGCCATCACGAGAGGCGATTCAGACCAGGTGTGAAGCCCCAGTTTAGATGAGATGTTTTCTCAGTGCTGTGAGAAGGATGGATATTGGAGTGTCCTTTTCTCCATGAAGTTTTGTTTTTTAGCTTATTGCCTGCATGTTTTAATGTCTACAACTGAACTGTCAACAGAGTGCTGAAGCGAAGCAACGTTGGATCACGGAGAGCAAGCTGACCGGGTGGCGGCTGACAGGTCTGGGCCTGGACAGCAAGGCAACAGGTAGGCCCACATCCCTCACCTTTAGTCACCTTTAGCCTGGCAGTTAAATGCTCACTGTTTGATAAAAATGACTGGGGGTTGTGTTTGCTGTGACATTAACTTTTGCATTTTGCAAACTTTTGCAAGTTTTTTTTACATCTTTTGCATTTGTTTTGTTGTATTTGCATTTGTTTGTCTTTTGTAGTTGTCGCGTTTGCATTCAGTTGTAGCTTTTGAATTTGTGCATTGTTTGCATTTGTGTTGTAGCTTACAAATTTGTGTTGTGAATTTACATTTGCGTTACATTTGCGTTGTGACATTTGCCTCTGACTTGTGACTTTTGCATTATGTGGTGGCTTTTGAATTTCTGTAGTGATTTTTGCTTTTGTGTATCTTTTGCATTTGTGTTGTTGTTTTTACATTTGTCAGTCAATCAATCAATGACATGAAGTTGTTTTTGGGCGGGCAGGAAGGCTTGTTGGATGGGTCCAGCAAATCAATACTTTAATGTTTTTTTCTATGTCTTTGCATGTGCCTCCTTCCCCTAACCATCCGTGGCAGCATGTGGGATTGTTGACGTCCAGGCATTGGTTGCCATGTGCCGTTGTTGTCTAAACATAACTACGTACAGCGTAATCCCACCATGTGCATTTGTCAACATCACGGTAGTGGCATCCTGGAACGTAAACAGCAGATGCAAAAGGATACTTAGTGTGATATGCAGACATAAAAGTCCACTGCAAAGTGGCAACATGTGATGACTTGGGATGATGTACTGGCTGGCCTGCAGGCAACACGAGGCCCTAAGTCTTTGAAAAACAACACATACAAATAGTGGATGCTGTCTGGATGTTGTTGACATGCTTTTAACACCAACGTCTGCTATGGGACTACAGACACAGCAAGCAGAGCAATATGATCTGTTATTGCCTCAAACCACAGGTGAAAAAGACATTCCTTTGCTTGAAATCTGACTGCAAATCAGATTATCATATTCCGTCAGCAAGAGTGGGTTGTGTACCGAAACTCTATTTGTATTTCTTGTCATTGTTCCCAGTGTCTCGGTCTCACACTCTTTTCCTTGAAAACATCTTGTAATGATTTAGAGCAGGTCGAGGTCTCTTGGGGACACAGGAAGGGCCCGCTGTGAATCTAAATCAGGAGGTTGAGGTAAAGTACTGCAGTGTGGCAGAATATCAACAGGACATGGCGCACGGGCGCTATATCACTTTCTCTCTCTGGATCACTCATTGTTGTCTCTCTTTCTATCAGTCTTCCTGTCTTTCTCTCCCTGCACATTGTTACCTTGACATTCCTGTATCCTTTGGTGAGCCAGAGATTTCTATCTCACACCATCATCTGATCCTGAGCCTCATGTGAAGCACCTCCTGCAGCCTTCGTCCTACCTCTCACTCTGTTTTGTTCGGCTATAGACGGCACTCTCTTTGACATACTAATCTGATAAATGCTAATCAGATTTCCTCTAATGCTATTAAATGGCTCTTAAGAGAATATCTATCATTGCTGTTTGTGTTTGAGGTAGGTTTAGACTGTTATATTGGTTCGTGGATTTGTCAAGCTGAGACGTCCACCTTTGATGCGATTAGGGTTGGAGTTCAATAGCATTTTATCAAATCTGAATCCAGTGTCAAATTTGATCAAAATCCTTTTGAACCTCTTACCAAATCCATTTAGTTACAGTTACAACAGCTAAAACTCAGTGATTGGGTTGAGATTTGTAATCACCTTTTGTAAACCGAGAAGCTGGGAACTGAAGTTTTGAATGCAAGCCTAATTGATATTCACACTCAATCCTCAACACGAGATAAACCGTCATCTATGTTATATGGAATGCTGATCACGTGCACAAAATCTACCACACTGAAATATTTGGTGCAGCCTATTCACATTTTCACGCCTTATTTCCTGTTAGGTGCTTGCTCATTGGGTTTCAGATTCAGAACAATAAGTTTGATGAATTATTGATTTGATCATGCATCAAGCTGTAACAGAGATTCTGATGACCAAACCTGATGAGAATGTTTCAGAGCAAATTCACCGCCACTCTGAATGGATCCAGACTTCATGTGGAAGTCCAGTGTTGACTTCCTGTCTAAATGTGATGGTTTTTTTTTTTACCTACCCATCCATGCATTTGTTGCCATGTGCTTTTGTTGATGTCCTGGCGTTGGTTGCCATGTGCTTCTGTTACCTAAACATAACCATGTGCTTTTATAGTGTAATCCCAGCATGTGCTTTTGTTACCTAAACATAACCATGTGCTTTTATAGTGTAATCCCTCCGTGTGCTTTTGTTGACATCCGGGCGTCAGTTAAAGCACACCTGTCAGCAGCAGATGCAGAAGATTAGCGTGATATGCAGAGGTGGAAGTCCATTGACAAAGTGGCAATATGTGACAATTTGGGACGTGATGTATACTCAGTTGTCTTAAAGGACTGATGTAAGGGCTACTCACAAACATGCACAACAAGTATAACAAGACAACAAGCACTGGACAGGTTGCCAACAGGCAACAGCGTTAGGCAACACAACAACAAAACAAGCAGAATGACAGGCACAGCAAACCCGGAGCAGCAAGGGAACAAGAATATGCATGGGACAGCAGTAAGCAGCAGACAGACAAAGGTCAGAGAATATTAGTGGGGCGGCAAACAGCTGCATGTATCAGTAAGAATGTCCACAGTAGAGTCCTTGAAAGCTTACCTGGGGATGAAATTGTTTTTTGCAGGTCATTACTGTCTTTGGCTGCAGCAGATGAGCAATGACAGACTTAGTACAGTATTTGTTTTGGGAACTTTCAACAGAATATGGTGAGCACATTGCATATTGACTCTGAAGGTGTATGAACTTTGCTTTCAGCTAAGGGGAATTTTGGAGACTGTATGGTACAACATATTAGACAGTAAATGATACATTTAAATTTTGGCCTAATGGACAAGTTGGTGATGCTATAGACTTTCATTAGCTACTGGTGATGTTTATGCTGATGAAAACAGGGGCCAGTGCTGGCCTGAAAATGACTGACATTTAATATTTTAATTTTTAGTGTAAGATAGAAATATTGATATCTGCACAAATTATAGTCTGTTGGCAAAACAGTGTGTAGTATTGCATTCCCAAAAGGTGTGTGTGCAAAAAAAAGTCATTATGAAAGAATGTGTTCAGAATTACTCTTTACTCTTACTAAACACGCACAAAGTTCAAAAAGCACAAAAATAAAAACAACATGGTAGATGACAGATTTTTGATTGGAATAATAAATGATGAGTTGAAAATAGACTAATGACAAGAAGGTATATATCGTCTTTTGTTATTATATCTAATTTTTTATTTCATTTGCACTGACTCTGTATGTGTTATCCACACTGTTTTGGCACAAAGGGACAAAATAAGTGAGGACTGCACAAATGTAAAAACTTTTACGTCTCACTTAACCCCTTGAAACCTTGATTGACATTAGTTTGCTTTTTTGGTTTCTTTTAAAATTGGGGGGGGGGTGTGAGAAATATCCTAGAATGTAATAAATATGTATATGTGAGTGCATATTAGCATTTTTTAGTTAATTTCCTTATTTATTTCATTTTATTTTTGTTATATTTTATTTTATTTTTATCTTTTTGCTAATTTTGATTAATTTCATGTTAAGTTGCTAAGTTTTTCCCATGTTTTCTAAAGAAATCAGGCCAATTTGCTCCAGTTTTAAAGGGTTAACAGTATCAACTTTTTAACTATGTCTGTATGTGTGTACATGTCTGTGTGTGTGTGTGTGTGTGTGTGTGTGTGTGTGTGTGTGTGTGTCTCAGTCTCACTCAATTGTTGTGGACCAGTTGTAGTCAAAACAGGAGGAAATGGTCAGCCACTATCTCCGGGCCTTTTCACTGCTGCTCTAAACAAACTGAGAGAGGAAGTCCCCTCCACTGATCAAAATAAGACACAATGTGTGTATTTGTGTGTGTGTGTGTGTGTGTGTGGTAACTCGAACTCTTGTCCCTTTCCCTTATAAGTCTGCCTAGATTTGTTTGTCCACGTGTGTGCGTCAGTTTTCTGTGTGTATGTGTGTGTGTAATGCAAAGGGACAGCTCAATCTGCTCCCTCTAATCGCAGGGATACTGCAGCCCGAGGAAAAGACACATCCTATTTCCTGTGACATGGCTGTAACTTCCTGTCGCCCAGTTTTCATGAACGCTGTCCTAGTCACCCTCTTGATTATCCTCTGTGTGTGTGTGTGTGTGTGTGTGCGTATGTGTGTGTGTGTGTGTGTGAGAGAGAGAGAGAGAGAGAGAGATAGACAGAGTTCAGAGACTTGCTGGTTGCTGTGCTGCCTCTGCAGTGATGGGTTGATTACCCAGACAGGACTGAAATGGTATCAGCCTCCACTCAGTGAGGGGATTCAGAGCTGTGTGTGTGTGTGTGTGTGTGTGTGTGTGTGTGTGTGTGGGTGTGTGCGTGCATGTGTTTGTTTTATTGTAACGAAGACCAAATGTTGTGACAGTAACAGAAAGATGTGGCTAGAGGGCATTTGTTCACACCGCAGTCTGAGCTGATGTAGGGTAAAGACTTGGATTTAGAGATAAGATTAAATGAGGGACTCAGAATAATTTTGGCATGAATAACTCAACAATACATGCGTTTGTACATAATGGTGTTTTTGTAATTAAGAATCAATGCCAGTATGGCAGGAAGAGTGGCAGCTTGTACTGGATGCAAACCCACCAGCAAACAGAGACTGTTTCAGCATCCTTCCTGCAACACAAAGTGAGCAGACATTATGAGAAATGATTGAAGTTGCATTTATCTTTTTAAGTATCCTTCAGCCATATGGGGGCAGCAAGCTTAACTCCCCAACACATTAAAAGTCACACAAAGGTTTGACTTTCTTCAGTGATGTTGTTAGGTACGCGCCCTGCAACCTTGATGTGTTAAAATCTAAAAGAAAACAGGATGCATCCAGGGGGATACACCCTATTATTTTCAAAAATAATGCTACATTGTGACAAACAAATTTGCGTCGAAACCATAGAAACAGTGGGGTTGCGCGACTTTACTTTTATGAAAGTATTTCTAATGTCACAGAAACCACTGTGAGTGACACTTGTGTTGTAGATTCTTCCGAGATATATCGCAGGCAACTGGACTTGCTTGAGTTTCTTGAAGATGTTTCACCTCTCATTCAGGAGGCTTCTTTAGTTCTATCTGAGTGGTTGGGAGTCTCAGGCTTTAGACCCAGTGTGGGTGGGAACCCTTACGTAGTTGTTGAGGTCACTTGTGAGCTTTGAGTTTCAGAGTCATTTGGATCACACGTGAGTCTTTGACCCATCTGGCCATCATGTTGGTCATTAGATGGATTCAGGTGTAAAGGTGTATAAAGCCTGGTATACACAGTGTGATTTTAGGCTGTCCCAGACAAAAGATAACCATTGTGACAGAAACGTGGGGATATCTTTGGTCGTGGCTCTAAAACGGTGGTCCTACATCACACAATGAGAGAGGTTCAAGGATGGCTGTTGTCACAGCTGTGCAATCAAAGACAGTCTGGGATAAAATTCTGACAGTGTCAGAAATTTGGAATAAGAATCTCACTGTGACTGCTGTTATGACCTACACCTGCTGACCATGTAGCATGAAATGACGCACTGATCAGCCCGACACTGCTAAGGAATGCTATATGCTTGTAGATGCTAATAAGTACTTTGAGCTCTCGTTGCAAAATTGTCCTGCCAAGTTGGCCTCTTTTCCCCAGCCAAGACCATGTCCACATTCTCCTTCTCCTCTTCAGACTTTTTCAACATACATAAATACCACTACAGCAAGGACTCCATTCATGTTTATTTTCATTTTCTCTCACCACTACAGTGGTGTAGATGGATGACGCACGCTGACATTTGTGTTCATGTGTATTGACGTCGATGGACTTAGGTTGTAGCCTGCGATTTAGTAGGCGTTGTCATCGTACAGTCTGCATACATCAAACTGGATGTTGCACCCAAGCTGCATTAAACTTAAAAGATTGCAAAAATCTCAGAGTCTATCAGAGGCTTAAAGGTATCTGGAGAGAGATCTCAGGACAGCATATATGTGGGTGATAAGTGGTACCCATAGAACACATTTTCATTCAGATATCATGAGGTGAAAGTTCAGGGTACCAACTTGAGAATGGCCATACCAGTTGTTCCCTCGCCATAATTTAGCATAACATTGGAGCATCATTTAGCCCCCTGCCCTAGAATTATTTTCACCATGGGGGGCAAGAGATGGGGGCTAGCAATAGTATCAGTAGCCATGTTTCCATTGTGGGAACTCAGGCTAAAACCTAGGAGGTGGGAACATTTAAAGGAACAACATCGTAGTTGGTTCTCTCAGCCTTTGTGTCTCCACTGCAGTGTAGGTCCCCGATAGGACCCACTGGATTGGACTTGACATAATCATCCTACAACAGTTTTGATCATGACATAATCATTCTTCTGTCTTCTTTTTCTTTTTCTTCTTCTTCTTCTTCTTCTTCTGCTTCTGCTCTTGCTGGGTTTTATGCTGCATTCATGTGATGTCGGAAGGTCAGATTTTCTGAATTGGAAAGTTGTTCTTCCAGCTTTGTTGCGTTCATGCCTTGATATCGTAAAGTGGGAACAACATGGTGACCCATGATTTTAAAGATTTTTTTTTTCATGATAACATCTGCCTGTAGGAGAGGGGATGCTATCTTTAAATATTGAAATATAATTTGATATTTAATATGTGAATTAATAAAAAAGTTTCCTACTGTTGACCAAACATTGAGTTTTGCCTGCCATGTTTATGCATTTAAAACATCACGTCCGCAGCTTGTGGAAAAAAATTATCTCTGAGTTGCTGAGTTGTTTTTGAGAGGCTGCTCGTGTGAATTTTTTCTAGTGGGAGGGTCATCATTCCACTTATACTGACATCACGTGAACTCGGCAATAAAACAAAAAAGGTGCTTGTTTTGTTGACATCGTCTTCTATCCTGAGCTTTACCCAGTTAGCACTGAGTCAACCCCAAGCCCCACCCAGCAGTTTTTTGGGGCTGCACAGAAGTACCTACCCTGAGGCAGGGACTTGATTCACCCCAGTAGAAGTTCTCAAATTGTTCTACAGGGGTGGTTCCTACGGTAGAGACACGAATCAATGTGCAAGACCCTGTAAAACCACTATTGTATTGCTGGTGTCATCCCTCACATTCTGTGGTTTTATTTTATCACATTAATCACAGAAACGGAAAAACCATTTATAACTCATCTTTCCACACAGTAACAGCCACACTGAGATGGGACCTGCCAACACCTGCCTCTGAATCATCAAGCCTCACGTTTGTGTAAATTAAAAGCCATATTATTTTTTTGTTACCATGCATTGACTTGTTGCTAGGTGAACCATACTTTGTGTCACACAGTTATAGAGTAAGAATCCACTAATGGCAGTCCATGGCATTGAAATTCAGTGCCTTGGAAAATAATCAACCTCTTTGTTGAGGTGTGTGAGACTCCTCCAGCAAAGCAAAAACTGGGACCAAAATTAAAAAAAAAATACAGCCCAGGTGGAAATTGATGTGGTTAGAAAATATATGATTTGAAGGAAATTGCAATCTAAAGTTGTGCGTGTGCATAATTCCTTCATGTATTTTTCTTTTGTCCAAGGCGGAGGCTCTCTGGGGTTTAAAATACTTGGGGAGCAGCATTCTGAGTTTATCTCCCTCCCTCTGTGCACAACCAACCCCATCTTCCCTCACCCCCCTCCCTCTTTAAGCACATCCCCACCTTGTTATCACCCCGCAAAGCCAAAAAGCTGCGTTGCCATGGCGACAGCCTCCCCGTTGGAGACAGAAATGTGTGACTTGGAGGTGCCACAGCCATTTTCATGGCTGGTAGAGACGCCGTCGTTCACAACTCCTGTACCCTCCTCTGAGTCCTGCCATCATTATCACAGTTTGCCCTTTACTACCCTACGTATACAATGTATGTTCCCATTCATTAAACCGCCGGGCTGAGCTCTACGTCAACACACTTAATAAGCATTAGGCATTAATGAATACTATCAAAGCACTCTTCACTGGCTGTTTTTTGCCGAAAGACAGCAGGCTTTTGAATCCTGATTTACATCCATAATTCTGTCCAGAAGTGTCACAGTGACGGTTTATACATTCAATTAGATGAAGCATCACATGTAAGTAGTAATTGGATACATCAAAGCAGAAAATAATGTAAATAAGACCAGCGAAGGGTGGAAATGCATGTAGCTGTCCTTTAGGCAACCAGACAGTGGCAACCATGCAGAAAGCACCACTTGAACATGGCAAACAACCCAAACAATATGTCATGTCTGGAGTAAAATAGAATGATTTTTCAAAGTTTAAGGGGGCATTTTAAATATTAAGAATGCTCATTAAAATAATGTATAACTACTGATAGTTATAACTAATAATGTTCTACTCTCAGTAGAACTGCTTGTCAGATCAAATGAAAAGAACTGAGTGAAGTGTTTTGAACTTTGGCCTTCATATAATGGCCTTGGTTTGAGTTCTTCCTGGCTAAGGTTAAGAGTCATTTATACTCTGTTGACATACGAAAAAAGGTGCGTTCATTGTAAACATCACTGCCCTCATACTTCCATGCATCCTTTATAATAGCATAGTTATAGCCAATAGATGGCACTAAAGGGTTCAAAAGTTTCACACAACAACAAACAAGGTGACGGTGGAGATAAAAATGTACCTTTGAATGGAGACAGGGTTGTAGAGGGCGGGTGTCTGTTGCCATCACATGCATCCCAACACACATGGACAGAGAATTCTTTTCACAATAATACCATTTCATTCCATTTTGTGGTTACTTTAAGTATTTCACTGCTGGAAAGATGGCCTTTTAATAAAACTAGGCTGTCTATGCAGTAGAAAGATGCAAATACTTTTGAAATTGGTGCTACATGACCAGAGAAAACAGAGAAAAAGGACACTTTTGCTCAAGACCCCTTCTGGTGGATGACATATTGCGTACATACAGAACAATGGCGGCCAGCCAGCAAGAATTGATCTTGTATTACAGTTAAACGGTAAGCTAAAATGTGTTTCTGAAAACATTTGAGGTGAGAATCAGTAGCGTAATCTTGGTTTATATTTGATTAGTGCTACTTAGTTTAATTGTTTGATCCCCATTTTTTATTTGACTTGTTTTGACTGTGCAGGAAACAGCATGGCGCCCACTTCCTGTTCACAAACTCACCATTACAACTAGAAACAGCACTAAAATATGCTTCTACAAACATTTTAGCCGAGAAACAGGCAGTGCAGTAACATAAATTCGACGTGTATTTCTTCAGTGAGCCTAGTTTGATCCAAGAAAGAGAAAGAGGGGGGGCTCTGTCTCTGTAATAGGAAAATATGAAAGTAAGTTCTTTTGTCTGAACAACAACAGAGAGAGACCATTTAATTGTATCTGAGACTTTGGCAATATTGTTTTACAAATATTCATGCCAATAAAGCAAATTGATTTAAATTTAATTGAGACCAATTACACTGCTCAAAACTGAAACACAACACTGATTGACAATCAATTTCACATGCTGGTGTGCAAATGGAATAGACAACAGGTGGAAATTATAGGCAATTAGCAAGACACCCCCAATAAAGGAGTGGTTCTGCAGGTGGTGACCACAGACCACTTCTCAGTTCCTATGCTTTCTGATGTTTTGGTCACTTTTGAATGCTGGCGGTGCTTTCACTCTAGTGGTAGCATGAGACGGAGTCTACAACCCACACAAGTGGCTCAGGTAGTGCAGCTCATCCAGGATGGCACATCAATGCGAGCTGTGGCAAGAAGGTTTGCTGTGCCTGTCAGGGTAGTGTCCAGAGCATGGAGGTGCTACCAGGAGACAGGCCAGTACATCAGGAGACGTGGAGGAGGCCGTAGGAGGGCAACAACCCAGCAGCAGGACCGCTACCTCTTCCTTTGTGCAAGGAGGAACAGGAGGAGCATTGCCAGAGCCCTGCAAAATGACCTCCAGCAGGCCACAAATGTGCATGTGTCTGCTCAAACGGTCAGAAACAGACTCCATGAGGGTGGAATGAGGGCCCAACGTCCACAGGTGGGGGTTGTGCTTACAGCCCAGCACCGTGCAGGACATTTGGCATTTGCCAGAAAACACCAAGATTGGCAAATTTGCCACTGGCGCCCTGTGCTCTTCACAGATGAAAGCAGGTTCACACTGAGCACATGTGACAGACGTGACAGAGTCTGGAGACGTCGTGGAGAACGTTCTGCTGCTTGCAACATCCTCCAGCATGACCGGTTTGGCAGTGGGTCAGTAATGGTGTGGAGTGCCATTTCTTTGGGGGGCCGCACAGCCCTCCATGTGCTCGCCAGAGGTAGCCTGACTGCCATTAGGTACCAAGATGAGATCCTCAGACCCCTTGTGAGACCATATGCTGCTGCGGTTGGCCCTGGGTTCCTCCTAATGCAAGACAATGCTAGAGTTCATGTGGCTGGAGTGTGTCAGCAGTTCCTGCAAGACGAAGGCATTGATGCTATGGACTGGCCCGCCCGTTCCCCAGACCTGAATCCAATTGAGCACATCTGGGACATCATGTCTCGCTCCATCCACCAACGCCACGTTGCACCACAGACTGTCCAGGAGTTGGCGGATGCTTTAGTCCAGGTCTGGGAGGAGATCCCTCAGGAGACCATCCGCCACCTCATCAGGAGCATGCCCAGGCGTTGTAGGGTGGTCATACAGGCACGTGGAGGCCACACACACTGATGAGCCTCATTTTGACTTGTTTTAAGGACATTACATCAAAGTTGGATCAGCCTGTAGTGTGTTTTTCCACTTTCATTTTGAGTGTGACTCCAAATCCAAACCTCCATGGGTTAACAAATTTGATTTCCATTGATAATTTTTGTGTGATTTTGTTGTCAGCACATTCAACTATGTAAAGAAAAAAGTATTTAATAAGAATACTTCATTCATTCAGATCTAGGATGTGTTATTTTAGTGTTCCCTTTATTTTTTTGAGCAGTGTATATGTTTTGCATCAATTTGCGATATGCAAGTGGTAAGTCAGTATATCTCAAGTCTCAAGACAAGTCTCAAGTGAAGACAGGCAAGTCCCCATTCTAGTCCCAGGTCCTTACATCCTGGAGTTCTTTGCAAGTAATAACGCGCTCTTCATCGAGTGCTGACAAGACTGAACTGGAATGAACCCAAATGCACGACACCAGATATCAAAAGTCAAAAAAACACTTTATGAAATAAGGCAGCAAAAAGTCTCTTACAAAAACAAATGCAAAACACAAAATCACTCAGAAGAGGAAAAGTAACAACAAAAATACTCAGAGATAAGGAAACAAAGTATCAACATAAATTCACTCAAATGAGGTCGCAGGAAAACTAGAGATCAACAAAGTATCAACAAAAATTCACTCTTACGAGGTAACGGAAGACTTGAGTCCAACAAAGTATCCAAATAAAAATAGGTTTCAAACCTGAACAATACAAAAGCTTGAGCAACAACAAGACATGAATACGGCGCTGGTTCACTGGCTGACGAGACAAGACGAACTGGCACAGGACGAAGGGAGACGCAGACTATATATACACAAGGTAAGGGGAAACAGGTGGAGACAATCAGGGCGGGGCCGACAATCACAACGGTGGGAAAACCATGGATGTATTATAAGGAAGTCTGGATACAGCCGTGGGGGCGGGGCCTCATTCATTCCTTTGAGAGCTGCTCAGTGGCGCATGAAGCAAAGAAAACTCTTTTTCCGGGTTTAGAAAAGTGTAAAATACCTGGATCTACTGGCCGATAGAGCATGCGTGGAAATGATTAACAACAGCCGAACGCGGCCGAGTGTACCTGAGCATTGACTCCGACTCACTGGCTCGCTCACACAGATGACCCGAGTGCTCGAAGCGAACAGCGCTCTGTCACGAGCATTCCTCTCGTAGTAACTTAGCTTAGCAGCTAATCGGTGGTATAACGACAGCACTGTCGGTTTTAATATTTACGTGATAATCAGATAATGGTATATTTATCTCTCTGTCGCTCTATACACACACACACATATACATACAACTCATCAGGGGATCATATGGTAATCACGACCGGAGAAATCAAATTAACAGAATCAGAAAGTGTTGTGCCCATGAAAAGGTAATAAAAGGTGGTGCTTGTAATATTGCCCCGTGTTTTATTGCATAGCTCAACTTTAAAAAATACTACGTTCAGTACCTTTCAGTAACTGTCACTAGTGCTCCGTGCTGCTCATTAATAACCGGTAGTTTGAATACAGACCGTAGACTGTATATACAGTCTCTGATACAGACACGGTAAGACGTCCATATTACAGGCTTTACAGCCAACAGCGTATGGATGTGTTGTAAAATGGTAAAAATGATGAATTGTGATTAAAAACTGATGAATTACTGCAAAAAACATCCATTACTACGGCCGGTACGAAGCCTGTGCTGTGTCAGAAACTCTTAGAGTTACATGCGCGTTCACGCGGTAGAGTCCCGTGGGTCCGATGCGTGTTCATTTTATGTCTGGAGAAATGTCCGAATTCCAAATCTTGATTCGGGAAATAGCTCATTTTACATCTTTAGGACTTAATGTTTTTAATAATGGCTATAAAAAAATGCGTTTTGAAAAGTCAACATGTCTCAAAAAAAATGATCCAGTGATTTAAGGAGGTCTCTTTCCCAATGTTAACAAATGGGGAAAAGTCTTTCTGGGCCAGTGTGCATCACGTGACGCTGTAGTTCCACTTTCGGCCACTATGTAAATTTTGCTTCAGAGGGTGGCGCACTTCCTGGGGGCTTGGGGAAAACACACAAAGGGAGGAAGTAAGGTGACCTGAAACGAGAGGAGAGTTAGGATTTCAAAATAAAACAGGAAATCACAAGACAACATGGACACAAGACAAAAAACAACTCAACACAATTTCCTTGACATGGCAAGTGCTCATTTTAATAGCAACCTGCTATTTAATTTGCCAAAAAAAAAAATCATGAATGCTTTTTAACATTTGTATTTACTTGTTAAACTATGTTGATTAAAACAAATGTGACTGAATCTAATCATAAAAAGTAGTGCTGACATTACACTTTCATAGCATACAGCACTACTAACCCAGTGACTAAATGAAAAAATGCAAATACAGTTACTGTGGGGAACACAATTATGGCAACAACAACAAATATTTGCACAGAGGATTTTTGTAATTCCAGTTTCCATGATTCTGCTTTAGTTAACTGAAAGTTAGTATCATTATTAGTAAATTAGTATTTAGTATTAGTATCCCCGGTAAAAGAGATTTGTTAGCAAGCAGATCTAAATCTAGAAAATTTTATATTTTTTTAAATCAAAAGCCATGATCTTGTTTTAAATGAATGCATTTTTTTAACAATTCTGTGATAAATCTACAAAAATAACAAGCCCATCTTGATAACTGGTGATAACTTGGTTAGTGTATGTCAGTTTACCACCGCTCATCTACACATACTACCCACATTGCTTTTACACAAAGCTGGTTGAAAATCAGTGTCCCTTTAGGTCTCTCACTTGTGTCCTGCGGTAGTATCTCTCTTGAACTGCGCTTAACTGCCCCAACAATCTCCGGCGGTATTGCTAGATTTTGTCTGTATCAGTAAGTTTTCAGAAAATGTGCACAAATATGGACAAAATGAACACAGAGTATGCACAGAAAGCTCCGTCTGTCTCCATATCAAAAGTTTAGCATAAATGAGCCCTTAGCTGTCCTCCCCATGTTTCTCCTTTTTCTTCGCCCAGTCCAATGACATGCCAGTGAGGTGAAGTGGAAACTCCATAATGCCTGTAGCTGTGAGTATAGATGTGTTCTGTCACCTATGTGTTAGCTGTGTGATGAAGTGGCACCTTGTCCAGGGTGCTGGGATAATCAAACTCCCTCTGACCCTGAAGGATGTATAGAAAATGGTATCATAGCTGAGAGTTTTGACTCCAACTTCAGGAAGAGAAAAACAAAGGGAAAAAAAACAGACAGCTTACTGACCACACCATTAACTAAAGATCTGAAGTGCTGCGCTAAAATGGCCTCAACAACAATCTCTTTGTATCAGCAATTTCATAATCATAAAAGAGAAACACGGGGATTGACCACTTTAAAAATAAATGATGATGTTATGATTAGCATTTGTGTTATCATTCTGCAACACTGGAGCAACTGCACTTGAGGCAAGGTTTGTGCTCTGGTTTATTATCATTTATTCAAAATAAAAGTGCCTCAAAACGGTCACCGTGGAATTACTAACAAGAGACAGTTAAACAGAAAATAGATGAGAGAAAAAGTCCTTTCAGTTAAAAGTTTAAAGGAAATTATGGCATTTTCAACCCGGCTCATTCAGTCAAACTTTGGGCCGTGCTAATGTTGCTCTCCTCACCTCTGTTGTACAGATTTTGGAAATGCAGACTCTTCCATGCTTTCCCTGTTAATTTCAATTTTACCTTAACATTTTTAAACACTTGAATCTGAGTCCAAACCACAGAAATGACCCGACTGGACAACATGCATGTTTTTTTTTTGTTTTTTTACCTCTGGAGCATGCTAACCAGTTACCTAACCATGCTAACTGTTAATCCAAAAGGTTTCCTGGTTACTTTCAGGCAGACTCAGAGACAAGCACATGACATTTCTATATGAAATAGAAGTTTGTTTGAGGGGAAGCTTGTATTGCCCCAATATCTGTTCAACTTTCCACACCATTCTCAAATATAAATTACCCATTGAAACTACCTACAAAGTTCTCACGAAGATTCAAAAATTCACCAACATTTTGTTATTTAGGATTTGTTCTTAGGTAAGAACGCAATCTGCGCGCATTGGATCATAATTACACGCATTTAAATTGCTGATATGTTTGTACAAAATATTTGGTTATAACTTTTAGTTCACTTCTTGCAGTAATGCCCTTTTATTGGAAATTTGTGTGGTTTACCTAGTCTAATCACAATAATAGACTAAATATAATTACATAGCTTCCATGAATTCACCCATTGGTTTGTAGACTTCCATTTTGATGCCTTGGCATCTTGGTTGTTACCAATTTGTTTTATTTGGAGCCAGAAATGACTATATTTGTGTGAGAGGCTTTGTTTTTGGCACTTCTGTGTTTGCTTCATACTTCAGCCCCAGAGGTTGTTGCTTGATTATAATTAATTGAGACGTGCTTTTAATTTTCGCGGACAGTGGGATTGATCATGGTGAATTGTGAATGTGATGTCGACTTTTCTTTGAACTTTTCTTAAGGGCAAATTGAAGAAAAAACTGAGAGATGTTGGTGAATTGTTTTGCCAGCTTACAGGTAACCAGCATTTTGCCCCACAAGAAGATCCCAAAGCACCTAGCCTTTGTAGCGAATTTGTCTCTCTGTTTTATCTTGAACATCTGAGAAGATATATGTAACATTGGGCCTTATGGCCATATTTTGTTGGTTCCCATTTTTGGGATTCACCAATGTTCTCTTTTTTGTGCTCCTCATTTAGGTAAGAGAAAAATTTACGAGTGGTTGAGAGCACTCTGACCAAGATAAGAGAGAGACATCTGGTTTTCACAGTCTTTAGGGGGAGTTACCTGTGGTAAGAGTTGACTTACAGTACAGAAGTTTAACAGAATGTTGCTGCATGAGGCCCGTTGAATTTTAGTTGAAAAGGTTTGGAAGCTTGCTAGTATATGTTGTTTTGCAAAATATTTTATGACTTATAGTCAGAATGGTCAAAAGTAATGACTTTAAGTCAGCTCAGCAAGGCTCATACTGATAGTCACTTCCTTTGAATGCTCAAACCTTACTGATTTTGCCCTGGCCATGCTTTTGTCAATAGGCGGGTGTGCATTACAGATTTGCACAAATCTTAAGTAATATTTTCTAAATGTCAGTAAACACAACTGCGAGATGACTATGTTTCCAATGAGTGATGTTCTGTGACTTCTCCTCTCACAATAACATTCCAGGAAGCATGGTGATGGATGGATGCAAACATTAGCAGGTTTATTTTCATTGCAGCCACCGCACTAGCCGTCATTATTTCAATCCAAGGCCACGTTGTCGTGTTATAGAGCAATAATGGAAAGGCAGGCCGCTTATACGTGGGAGCACCCACTTATAAGGGATTTCTGGGAGGTTATAGTTCACAAATTCATGAGGAATTGTGGATTCAAAACTTCTTCAAAACTTTTAAAGAGAAATGCAATACAGTAACACCTCTTAGTAGCTCCTGCGGCAACATGTCTGAGTAAGCCAGTTCCTACTGACAAACATAGCTATAGCATCATGTGACCTAGAAAAGCCAAAAAAGTGTTTCTATTGCAGTTTTGAGAAATGTGGCTTTTTCAAATCGTCTGAAATACCACCTCATGCGAGCGTAGAAACTTTTTTGGGGGGATAAATGGGAGTTATTTCGAAATTGACATGTTTCAATTAGGTGTATTTTATTTTCAATTTTAATTTGCGCAATTTGAGGGGCAAAAGAAAGCTGCCTAGTAAGTGATTTACACTTTTGACATAAAAAACTACAATCAACAACCTTTTAGACAGAAAACGAACAGTGCTCTCAGCCCCTTGATTGAGACACTGAAGTGGTCCAGATCATATGCTCAGGACCACTTCCTGGGGCTGTTGAGGCACTTTGAAGCAGGACTGAGGCAGCATTTTTCTGCTTTTGTCTGCTTTTCTAAGTTGGGACTTACAGTCACCATCTGCACAGCCCAGCCAACACACCCTGTATATATGAATAGTCAATGTCAATTAACTAGTTTCTCAAGTGTTCTCACTCGCAATGTGATGCTTGGAAATCACACTACCTCTTCCAGGAAGTGTGTGTGTGTGTGTGTGTGTGTGTGTGTGTGTACATCTGTGTACAGCATGTATGTGGGGAGAGGGGCTCTTAATTAAAGCTGTTTAATATGCATATGGATATGCTTTTTTAGGGGTGAAAACAAATTTGTGGGAAACATATGGTGCCCCAGACATAACACACACCCACGTAATACACAGACACTTGCAGACACACACAAACACTTTCAATCTTCAAAGGGAGACGCATGCACACACACACATACACACACACATACACACTGGCACGCCCAGGCCCCTGCAGAAACTGGAGTGATGGATTCTGGCTGATTGTGTGTAAGTGTTGGAATATCATTAGTCCTTTTTCATTGCCATTTGGGAAGGTGTGTGTGCATGCGCGTCCGAGTGTGTGTTTGTGAGTGATTATTTCAGGCAGATGGAGGAAGCCGTGGCCCCTTCTGCAGGGTCAACGGGGAGAAGTTAACCAGCACAGATTGTTGCCTCCCCTCCTCTCCTTTCCCCCTTTTCTCTGCTCCCTTCATCCCTTCAAATCAGCCTCGACGCCCACCTTCACCCCGTCTCCACGCCCTCTGCTTCTTTATTTAGTGCTTTCTCTGTTATGTCTTGTTTAACAAAGACAGAAAACGAATACAAGGACAAAGAAGTTAGTGGTTGCCGGGTAGGTTGAAAAATGTAAAGAATAAAAATAAAAACAGCATTTGCAAATAGTCTGGCAGCATTCAAAGAAAATTCCTGCAGCTTTATTTTGCTTCCAACATTGAATGATGAAAATATGCAGTTTGAAGTTGGTAATTCACTGAGTCCTTGAGCATTTGTTTTGTACAGACCGCATTTACAACTGTTGCATACTCACAATACAACACCTGCAACAGGTGCACGCCACTTCCCACGCAAAAGTTAGAATGAATAAAAACAAATTTGACAGGAGAATGTGTGCACCTGTAAGGAAACTCTGACCGATGCGTTCAAACATTTTGCAGACGGGACATTGGCAACGCAGATGGTGCCAATGTTACTTACAAATCCACTTTATCTTTGTCTTATTTACATTAGAACCAGCATTGTTATTTATGCCCAGTAGCAATAACCCTTCCTTAAGCACCTTTCCATTGTTATATAAACCAACTCAAATTTCAAATCAAATGCTGCTCAGTATGCCATCAACACTGTCTCACCATAACACTCCTCATCCCTGGAGTGCAGGGGAGAGGGTCGACCATACTGACACACAGTCAGCAAGCAGCAACAATCCAGGGATGAAAAATGAAACTGATGTTTAAGTGCCAAAAACTGCAGTTCCTCTTATGGCCACTTGAGGCTAGCTCCAAGAGCAAGTCAATCCCCATAGACCTCCATGTTTACAGCCTGGCACAAAAAATGGTTTTGTTCACAATAGCTAATTTCAACATTTGGGAAAATTGTACGTGGGGATGAATTCATATATAACACATCCATTTAAATGAAGACTTAACCCTGCAAATTGCCTTATTTATTTATTTATTCAAAAATATGGGAAGATGGTAATAAGCAACTTAAGAAATTGTCCAAAAATTTGGAGCAAAAAAGAATAAAGTTAAAAGAAAATGATTTGAAATTAAGCAAAAAAAACTAAGAAAAATCGAACAAGAAAATGAACTGAAAAAGTGCTAAAAATTAGATTTTCCTGTAACATGATTTTAAATAAAATAAGATAAAATAAAAAGAAAGAAAGAAATCACCTCTTGCTAATTTTGTTGCAGTTAATGGGAATTCTTTTTTTGTCAAATTCCTCATTTCCTTTCCCCTCATGATTCAGGTTTCAAAGGGTTAAAGTTATGCATATTTAAGCTTGCAGCTTAATATGTGGATGCTATCTGTTGACAAGTCACTACAGCAGTGACAACCCTGTTTAAGTAATGTGTTGTCGCAGATGCTATTTCAGTGAGTTTTTAGTTCATGGAAGATAAATTGTTACGTTTTGGTTGCCTAAAAAAGTCTTGTTCAGCATTTGAGTGTACTAAAAGACCCTCTAATTAGTCAAATATTCATTTTTTTTCTGGTAAACACGTTTTGTTTTAAAGGTTTTAATTTCTAAGCCTGTTTTTTGCTGATGATTTGCTTTATCATAGTTATAGTATAGTTTAACTATAGCTGTACATGCACTGTGCTAACCAAGCTAGCAGCTAACATGGGGGTTATTTTCTCCCTCTTATCTAAATATGGTCAATTTTGACTTAAATTCAAGATGGCAGCCGAATTGCCAAACTGGAGACTTCAGAACAAGAGTCGACAAAACGGGTGATGTTATGTGTCCATTTTTTTATACTGTTTATGGTGGTCAGTTGTGGAGCGTACAGCAGCTGCTCAACTGCACGCATTAAATAGCATTAAAGAATTGCAGAACAGAGCATCAATAGTTTTCAACAGTAGAGAAGAACACTTTGCCTTTTCCAGTCACCTTACATACATTTTCAGCACCTGCACTTATGCAAAGTCCGAACATAAAGCTGGTGACAGCTCTCTCACAATCGTTACACTCTATTTCTTCATCATGAGACCTATTTACCATGCAGGTTTACTGTGAAAAAACTTAATGAGTATTCCCAAATTGTTGAATTTAAAACCTCTGGGAAACCTCCTGCAGTAGGCATTTGGGTTAATATACAGTTTTACAGTTTGTCAGTTGTTCTATACTGTTATCGTTATCAGTCTCATATAATATGAAATATCCCTAAAATATGTCTTATTACTCAGAGATAGTAAAGACGTCCCTGAAGGAAAATGGATGGGGACACCTGTACACGGTCCAGCCATATACCAGATTTTAACCTAGTTTTGTCGTAGATATTTAACGAGACACTCAACTTTGATATAATATTTGCATTCTTACTATTTCAAGCCACGTTTCCAGAGGCTTTAATTCTATACTTTTGAATTGAATTCAACAAGTAAAACGTACTCCAAGTAAAGAAAAGAGATATGTTTTGATCCAAAAGCCACTAATGTCGAGGAAAAAAATATTCTGCTACTTGGTATGAAAACATTAGGCAGAGTCTGAATCCTCTATATTTAGTGACAACTCATCAAAAAAAATGGTTCATGGAAAGCGCCCTCCAAGTACAGATATGAGAAGAGAGTAAGAAGTCTTCAGGGCTGAGAAACATGTTGCTGCTGAAGATGTATTTGAACAGTTTCTTAAATGATATCATGAATATTTGTAGAGCTTACAGAGGAGTACAGTGGCCAAATGCCTGAGGCTCAATGGTTGGAATCCATACAATAATGGTCTTAAAGCATCCACAGGCCTTATCGCTCCAGCCCATATGTCTTAGCATGTGTGCGTGCGCATGTTTACACCACTCCACCTACATGTTCCAACCTGAGACGTCCAGAGACGGAGGGAGCCATGCAGAGGATTAGGAATCGGTATTCCCAAATCCCAAAACGCGGGCTTATTCCACCAATCATGCAGCAGGCAGAGCTAGCCTCCCGGTGAGCCATGCTGGGGAATCCTGGAACAATACTAGTCAAGGATCATGATGCCTAAAGGGAACGGGATCTTGCAGCTGAGTTTCTCAGATCCTCACCCCAAAAAAGATTGCCTCCAAACGTCCAGAACAGGGGGGAAAAAAACTGGCGAGGTGTTTACAAAGGATTGCGTCGCTGAAACTAGTGTTTACAGTTGAGCTTTCCCGCTGTCACGTCGATTTAACTTCCGTGCCCACACACGCAGAAAATCATCCGTCCGCCTACAAAGGTGAATATATATACTCGAGCAAGGAGAAGCATGCCACAATTATCGTCGCCGCTGCCAACAAGAACTCCTTTTCCTTTCCTGCCCCCTCACCCACTTATTTCTCATTCCTGCTGTAGGAAAGGAGTGAAAACAGCCACAGGAGGTTTTCTCCCTCTGGACTGCTAGTGATCACAAAGTGTGTGGAGCTTTAGAAGAGTGATGGGCAGGGTGGATGAGCCACAGAGACTAATGTTCTTACAATAACAACATACTTACCCGGCTAGTCGATACTCGCCAATACCTGGTAAAGAGAAAAAACCTGCAAACTAGTGGGCCAGAGGTGATACAGTAATGAGGTCACAACCTCAGACATATTGTACATATTCAGCCTGGCAGTTGCTGTTTCAAATTGAAATTTCTTATTTTACTTCCAGTATATACATGACCCGGTGTGGACTGGTTTGCCCTGCAGCTTATCAGCAGCTCCCTGGGGTTAAGACCAAGTTTGACAGCATCTCTCCTTCTTTTTTTTTGTTGTTGTTTTTTTTTTGGGCCGTGAGAAGGTCTAAGCCTAAGCCTGCATGGTGTTTTATGAGAATTATCGATCGGGAGGCGCACATTGATAAGCTCAGGCGAGGCAGCGTTGTGAATGAAGCAGGATATAGTGGTGACCCAGGGGGAATCACAACACACTCCAGCCTGATCTCTCGCAAAGCTGCTTGGAACCCGATGCTGTCCGCCCTGATGAATGCACTCTCTCCCTCTCTCTCCTCGTCTGACTCCTCTGCTCTCTCTCTCACTCTGTTTTCTGGGCCTGATGAATGCAGAGCGAATCAATAAATCTATTCCCCTGCTGGATACCTGATAAAATTTACAAGGACAAGCTTAATAAATTACTAATGGGGTGGCCAATTAGTTTGTGTGCTTGGCTGTATGTGTGTGTGTGTGTGTGTGTGTGTGTGTGTGTGTGTGTGTGTCCATCCTTTGCTACCTTTCTCCGTGTTCTCATGAAAACACAACAAGGTTGGCACCTGCTCTCGTGCACATGGTAACCTTTGTCATAGTACACATTGTACATTGGTTTATCAGTCTTTTCTGTTAATTTCATAAGTTTATTTAACATATGAATGCTGTGTTAAGTGATATGTATGATCACAGAGACCTCCTGAGGGTCACAGTGGGAATTTCTTGCCTGAAATTTGGTTCCTTTTTTTTGCATTAAGTTTTGCATTCCCTTGCAATATTTTTCGTGACCTCACAACCCGGTTTTCATTCCCTGTGATGCATAGAGACCCAAAAATGACCATTTGTATATCAGTTATTCAGCCTCTGTCATGATGAATTTGTGAAGAAAACATCTCACAAGCCTTCACGGTGAACGAAGAATGCAAAAACTGAGAAAATTCTTGATGAATAGAAATCATATGGTTCTGCTTTTTACCACAGCAAAACTATGAAGAATTTTATTTAATTGTGATTTTGTGTGTGTATAATGTTGAATATGGAATGTTACCGTCTGTCAAATGCTTTGCAAGAATAACAGGCTGGTTTTGGCAGCAGAACTACTTTAATACATTCATTTATGGGACGCCCAGTAGCTCACCTGGTAGAGCGGGCGCCCCATGTGCAAAGGCTATGTCCTAGCCACAGCGACCACAGGTTCAGTTCTAATCTTTGCTGCATGTCATCGCCCCTTGTATATAAAGCTGGGATAGTTGTTTATATTGTATATTGTAGTGGACTGTATTTAAAATTTAGGAAGTCATTTATATAGAATGGTAATGTATATATAACAATAGAATATGTTTTTATTTTGTTCATTGCACTTGGTTGTAAGGCTTGTTTGCTTTTATTTGTCTTCAGTTTTGTTTTTTTACATGTTTTATATAAAGATTAATTCATTCATTGTCTTTATCCTCTCTCACACTACAACTGACCCCAACCCATTTATAAACTCTCACACAGAACTGATGCAGTATAATCCTAGTCTCATGTATTCAGTCATATGCTCAGTACTTTCCCAACACATGCATTTTTACTAAAATTGTACTCCTTTTAACTGAACTTAGAATAAAACCTATGCTCTTTTCAAATCCAGATTCCATTGACAAAAAAATGTAATTTTACCTCACTAAATATCGGAGCTTCTTTTCTACCTCTGCTTTGTATTATTGCTCAACTTTGGTGTTTAAAAAGGTTAATTCAAATTCACCAAAGACACACAAAAACACTAACTAATTGAAGCAGTGGTCGACCAGCAGCTCATATGTTCAGCCCTGTAAAATCACTGTTTTGTCAATGTGGTCTGACTTTGAAGGAAGTAGAGATAAGTTCCACTTTTAAAAAGTAAGGTTTAAGTGAAAATGCATGCTTTGGGATGCACTATGCCTATGACCGGCTGTGGCTCAGAGGTAGAGTGAGTCGTCCTCTAAATCGAAACATCAGCTGTTCAAATCCCGGTTCCTCAAGGCAACATCCTTGGGTAAGATACTGAACCCCAAATTGCTCCCAATGCTGCGTCATCACAGTGTGCATGCGTGCGAATGGTTACTGAGTAGCAGGTGGCACCATGTACGGTAGCCTTGGCCACCAGTGTGGGAATGTGGGTGTGTATGGGTGAATGTGACATGCAGTGTGAAAGCACTTTGAGCGGTCAAAAAGACTGGAAGGCACTATGCAAGTGCATACCATTTACCATTTACCATATATGAGACCTAGATTATAATGCGATTAAAGTTGTGTGAGAGTTTGTAAACAGATGTTTTGACATAGTTTTGTTGTTGTTCGTCATGATCCCCCATGACTTAAATTTATCAGAAATTTTCTGTATTTTTAGATTCTTCATACACTGTGGAGGAATGCAAGAAAAACAAAGGTTTCTTGAGGAATTCAACAGAACATGGTGAGTACTCGATATACAAATGATCTTTTGCAGGGTAAAGTGTTCCTTTAATGGGAGCAATGCAAAGTAGACACAGAACAGTCGGCATATTCATATCCATTGCATCTTTGATTCTTGTGTGTCCTGTGAGCTAGACATCCCCTGGCTCTAGCTTCATATGTGAAAAAAAAAAGACATGAAGCAGGAAGAAAATGAGATTCATCAGTCTCCAAATTGTTTTGCAGTTTTAGTGCAGAGATCTTTATGACATGACATGAAAAGACTGTTCTGGGTATGTTTTATTTGCATGATGTAGCCAGTAGTCTTTGTTTGTGGCACCTGAGCCCTGATACCTGCGTGCTGGTGATCACAGCTTCCGGGGAGCAATATATACCCTTTTGAGCACCTGCACAACAGATACAAATAGACACCCTTGTCCAGAAAATTGCAGGATATTTGGACTTTTTTGAGGGATAGAGGGAAAGAGTGAGAGACACCAGTTCTGTGTCTCCCAATGTCTTTCCCCTATTACCCAGCATAACATCAATGGATCTTTTGAGCATCACTATCTTCAAAAGGCAACCCAGCTTTCCTCCCTCATACAAGACTGTAATTATTCTACATTTGCATGATAAGTGTGTCTGCCTGTGTACGCATTTATGTATGTATGTATGAGTGCTTAAACGCACATTAGCCGCAGTCAGGCACGAGTTCTCGTCTTTTATCTTGCCGTAAAAGACGGGAAGAGGCCTTTTTTTTAATGTGCGAGTCTAGATCACTGTCTCTTTGCTCTTCATCTGAGTGTTCATCATTAGCCACTGTCAGCCAGAGAGCTTTGAAGTGGAGTCAGGGGCTCTCTCGCGATGTGGAATAGTTATGACACCCGGGTTCGGTGTTTTTTTGTGTGTTTGTGTGTGCGTCCGCTTGCATTTCTGCATTCAATCACGCGGGCCTTTACTTTTCCACACTTGTGTGTGAAATCTGGCAAGTGTGTTGCATTGAAAACAGGCTCTTCATCATTGAACATGTACAGTACATTATATTAGCAGTGATGCTGCATGCAATTACAAGAGAGGAGTTGTTTTTTTTCTTTTTAAAGATGTGTTTTTTTTCTGGAGACAGGAATATCCTAATAACTCCCCATGCTTCACTGACTCTGCTGATGGGAAGATGCAAAGATAGTAATGGGAGAAACACAAATGGGCTAAACGAGTGTGGTGAATGGGTGCATGATGCCTCTTCGCCTTGTGAAACATCCTGTACGTACAGTATCTGTACGGCGCCGAGCTTCATGCTCAGATAAACATATACAGAGTCAAGCAGACAGAGAAACGTTTTTAGATGTGTACGATCTCCCAAGGCCTCATTAGTTGCTGGATAAGTGTGAGCGCACTGAGGCATAACTGCATACATAGTGTATGGGCACACAGCGGCCCATACAGGCCACACTTGATTGGCCTGAAAGCTCATCTCAGTGGGCAGTCAGGTGCACCATGTAGCACTGCCTCGTTTAGCTTATTAATTATGCATTATGTTGATTCAGTCTGACTCTACATCGTGCACCGGAGCTTTTTTTGTGGCATCCGCTTCTTAAATATAGACACAATGTGGTCGACACACACTGTAAGCGTCCTCTGCTTAAGTGGAAACCAGAGACAGAATACAGATCTTCAGTGTGATCTTCAATAAAAAAGTCTGATGCGAGTGCCGTCTTGTTTTTGAGGTTTTTATTGCTGCCGCTTCCCGTTCAGCTCTCCTCCTTCTTTCCGAAAACAGGTGATTAATCTAAGTTAAGTTTTGGGAAGCAGAGTTTATCACTTGAAGAGATGATGCAGTTGTATTGATTTAAGAGTGTGTAATTTGAGCATATTATCAACATCTGAAGGCTGTTTTAATGTGATTTAACCCTTTGAAGCTTGAGAAAATGGGCTTGATTTCTTTCAAAAACATGGAAAGAGGGTGATGAGCACAAAAAATTGCAAGAAATCATAAAAAGTTACAAGAAAACAAAACAAAACTGCTTGCTGTAACATTATTTTAAATATATAATTAAGAGAATTTAAACATACCTTTCTGGACAGTGTTCCCTCTTTTTTTTTGATAATATCTAATCATCTAGATCAATTTCCTCTTACTAATTTTGCAGGACATTTACAGGACGTCTTAGTGTCTTGCTAAGTTGCTCATTATGTTTTTTCCTGTGTTTCTGAAAGTAATCAAACCAGTTTTCTTCAGGTTTCAGAGGTTAAAATACTTGTGAAAAGCATCTGAATGCAGCACATAAAAAACATTGATGCCAATTTTAAAGAGTTGATGATAAAGAAGACGTTTAGACATTTAGCTTCATGTAGTTTTAATAGTGATTTTTTTTTTTTTTTTGATGTGCCATTGGTCAAGGGGGCTGTAAGGAAACTCTCTTCCTGGTAAACAAATGCAAAGCCAGATTCCAATATTATTAGCCAGGAGTGCTTTGGTCTAAGATAATCTGATACAAATATGAGTTTGGCTGATGGACTTGTTTACAAGACATCCTGACTCAGCTGGCCTACCTATTTAGTTTTCAATGTTGCCAATTTAGTGAATTTCTCTCTAGATTTGGGGACTTTTAAAAACCTTTTTTTACTTTTCAAAAAAAGTGCCTATCGTCAAACCTAGTGACTTTTTTTTAGCAGACCTCCACTCTACTTCCCTTAAGGAGATATATAAGCAAGATTAAATGAGAGGGTGTACTGTAACTTCATTTGAGCACGGCAGAGATGCGGTCAGGACTGAGGTGCTTGCAAGCGTCACTGAAGTGCTTCTGCCATCGCTGTGTTTCTTACAAACGAACTAACTAATTCACTGAGACTGTAACTTCTACGCTGTATCCGTTGACTCTATGCTCCTGCGGCTCACTAGAGGCTACAGTGACTCACTATGGCCTTTCAGGCCAGGATGTACGGCCAGCTGCTTAACAGTGGATATCTCTGTTGTACAATATAGAGGATTCTTGGACACAATGATAAAGGTGTAACTTCTACACAAGGTTAGTTCATTTTTGAATGTTTTTAACTAAAGTTACTAAAATGTGCCTTTAAAGGTATCCTGTACCTAGCCCTAATGAACAGTTACTGTAGAAAAAAGTCATTTAAAAAAAGCATGTAAAAAAAAAGCATTGTCATAGAACATAATGTAGAGTTTTGCAGAATCGCTCAACATCAGTGTGCTTGTGTAGTGATAGGGTTGACATATTTTCATTGAACCAGCTCTGCCTGGTAAAGTCACACTCTAAACTGTCAGGTTGTAACCCAGGCTCTCAGTTGTGATGTGTAGTCTCCCAGCTCAAGCTGAGATAACCCGAGGTGATATTCTCAGGATTTTCTTTTATTCTCAGACTTGACAGAGCTCCTACAGAGCCACAAAAATTACAACTGTTTTTCAGCAGCTGAGTAGGACACGTAGCTTGACATTTATGTGTCATATCATGGAGTGACCCGTTAAAAAGTAGCTTAAGATAAAGATGATGTATAGGAAGGAGTATTTCCTACATGTGTATAAAGTGCTCACTATAGCAATTCAGAAGTCAATGTTACATAAGTCACACATGTCAGCTCAGCTGTCAGCTGTAAGCAGCAGAAATGATGAGAGTCAGCGCAGGTGAAAGCATGAAGGGCAAGACATTACATCAGATCAATAGTAAAGATCCTTACAGTCTAAATTAGACTGCCCACCACCAGCACCACCACCACATAACGACTGACAGCCTTAATAACTGTCCTAATAACAGGAGAGCAGATTAATAAAGCATACCGTAAATGATTACCTCCATCATTAATCCATCCCATGGCTATTTAAAGCTGCACGTATTAACTATTTGGACAGGAGGTTTCATGTGTTAATGGCCAGATTGAACACACTGAGCGCTTGGAAGTAAATTAGAGGAACATATAATGTGATTAATGCCATTCACAGGAATAGAAACAAATTATGCGGGCAGATCAACGCCGTTCACCTGAAGTAAGAAAGAAAACCAGAGAGTTCAGCCGAGAAATGAAATATTTGCACTCGAACCTGTAATCCCCTCGCAGCGGCTTTGAGATGAAGCCTGGCCTCTCATTAGCCGTGTTTGGACCAGATTGCATCGCGTCCACTGATTCATTTGGGAAATCCATCTATATATTGCATACACACTCCCCATGGCTGCGCTGGAGGCTCAGCCTGTTAGAGTGTGGATGATGACAGAGCGGATTCAGACTTAATAAATAATAGAGTGTTACTGGAGGTATCACCTGATGAATATTGCATTCCCATTCCTGTCACCAGCACACCCACCAGTCTCCCTGTCTGTCTGTCTGTCTGTCTGTCTGTCTAAGAGACTACCTGGCCCGATGCCAGCTTTTTTTTTTTTGTGGTATCCAGTGAAAATATCCAGTTCATGTCGACAGCTGGCGGGGTTGGAGGCACTCAGCATTCGAAAACACCCACAGTGTCAGGCAGCAAATGCAAGACAATTCATTCTCGGCACTGAAACTTGTTCCAAAAAAAAAAAAAAGTAACGTCCCGCCCATCTGACACACTCCGCGGGTGTATTCTGTGCCAGCTGGAGTGCAGAGTAGAAGAAAAGGGGGGGGTATAGTTTTGAAGACGGAGAATAAATTATCACCTTCAACAGATTATTACCAGGGAAGGTGTTTGGGAGTGTGTCACTGTGCTCTGAGGAGCCTGTGTGGGCTTGCACCTCTATATTTTTCTCTGACACGCAGTCATGATGGCTTTCTTAGCATGATATAACTTACTATGTTGTCAAAGCTAATCATTGATATCAGCAGGAGTCAATGTATGCAAAAAAATCAGCTTCATTCATGCATATATAACACCCGCTGATGGTTAATTCAAGCAAGCACAAGTGGAAAAAACTAAATGCCCCCAAAATAAATAAAACATTAGTAACTGTTTAAATCAGTCAACACACATTTTTCAAAGCTCTTCTATACTTGTTTTATACAAATTTTTGTGTTTGTTTCACATCGACTTGAGTATGACATATCACCTACCATCTGTCAAGTGCTTTTTCGGGATAACAGGATGTTTTTGGCAACAAACAGTGAGAAGATGTGTCAGAAGGTGATACTTCTTCCTCTGTTGCCAAAGCAATCACAGATATCAGTGAGAGCCAACATTAATGTACACCAGAGAAAGCAAGTTCATTCGTGCTCCTACTGATGTTGACTTTAACAGAACCAAATTGAGCCTGTGTAGACTAACATAGGAATCACATACATGTTTTTGACAAACATGTCCATGCAACATTCAGATGTCATGGAATATGGAGCACGTCAGTCGCAAAATATTTTATTAATTGGATTCATGACTGTTTTTGTCACATGATGTTGAATGCAGCATGTCACCATCTGTTGTATGCTTTGCAGGAATAATGCTAGTTTTGGCAGCAGAAAAAGATATATATTAAGATGATATATCCTTTTATTTTGCAAACATGGACGTCAGTAAGAGTAATAAAAAACACAAGCAAAAAATAAGTAAACGAATAAGCAAAGCTTTAATTATATAGCACTTAAAAAAGAGTTGTAAAGTGCTTCAAACACACACACTCACACAAAATGAATCAATATGTAAATCAAACAAACAAACATTAAGATTTAAAACACAGCATAATGAGAGACAGACAAAAGTAAAACAACAACACAAGACAGGAATGGAGATCTGTTAAAAAAGGCTTGTTTGTAAGGTGGATTTTAAGAGCCCACTTAAAACAGTGGCAGAGGATGGTTCCTGAGGGTTGGGGTGAAAATAATGAACGCTAGAGCGGCCGAGATTTAAGGACTGGAGTGGTTGAGAAGTAGAATAAGGAACGATGAGATGAGAAATTAACTCGGGTCATGCAGTGCTTTATACACATCAATCAGCCAAAATATTAAAACCACTGCACACCTGTGTGCAGCAGGGTTCTTCTTCATGTCAGCCACAAAAACAAAATTTTGGAAAAGAAAGGACACCATGTCAGAGCAATTTGTCCATGCAATGACAAATTAGATAAAGACTTGAAAGAGGCCTAAAGCTCTCAGTGAGTGATGAGCTTTTTATTTTTCTTCGTATTATTTGCTAAAAGAGGAGGTAATAAGTAGGTCTCTTTAGATTTTTATCAGTCCAGTCACCAGAAGAAAATATTGGCATCTTAAGTTTCTGCAAACCATGAATACATCACATTTGCATGCTTCATAGGTATTGTATCAACGTTCCTAAAGTGATGTAGTAAATGAGCTGTGTGTGTTTCCAGCAGCCTTTTAGCCACCACATGTGGCTGTTTTTTAGTGACTAGTTGCTGGGTTTCCAGCAGAGACAATGTTTTTTGGGCTTTAGCCTAACCACATGTTGACTACAGTGCTGCTTAAACATATAGTTTCATATATAATAACACACAAATGTAACACACATATTCGTGGTTGGTAGAAATGTACAATGCCAGCATTTTTTGTTTTTTTCTGTGTTGATTTTATAGCTGAATCTAGATCTGCAGTATTCAATGGCTCATAAGAGAATCAGTGTCAAACAGACTTGGTAAATTCTTGCCCCAATACAGTCACCCCATATTACTGTAGCATTAGTCTGAATGCTTATTACTAAGTGTATATATCACTGAATGACTACAACATGTGTTTGTTAACATTATCCCGGTGAGCAGCACTGCAGCATAATTTCTAATTACCTCTCCATTGCATTGTATGGCAGTAATACAAAGGGGGGATGCAGGAAAATGAACATTTAACAAAATGTTATTGGTTAATTCTCCTTTCACTGTGTTATACATCTCACAGTATTACGGTATCTCACTGTATTTCAGATCATAAACGTGCAAATTATTGAACAAAAGTGTGATGTCAGAACAGTAACAGTAAAGTGGTGCAATACAGTTACAATCATCATTTTGCCTTGTAAAAATGTAAAAACACAAAATCCAATCCAATCCAGATTTTTTTATGAAGCACATTTAAAAAACAACAGAGTTGATAAAAGTGCTGTAAATCAATATATAGAAAATAATAATAATAATAAATAGCATACATATCAGGTTTAGGGGTTAGACCAAATACACACACACACACACACACACAAAAAAAATCCCTTCAAGTAATCTTAAAGACAGGCACTGTATTGAGAATACCACCAATTTAAACTGTAATGGAAAACAGTAACTAATTTTAAATTTGTAACTTACTTACTTGAATTCAGTTACTCCCCATCCCTAATTATTTCATCATGAAAGACCAACTTCTGCATAGATCCATATTTCGATAATCAGGGGAATGAAGGCTTTCTTTTTTTGATAGGAATCAGATCATTCCTCCAGTGATAAACCCACATATACATACTGACAGGATCTGATGAACCCCCTATGTTATTTATTACTTAATTTGATATGGCATGGGCATGTATGTTGTGAAAAATGAAGCAAATCAATCATAAAATACAGTCATGTAGATAAGGTGTGATACAGAGCCTGTCTCCCCCACTCTCTGTTTTTATAATATGTGGGTGCCAATCAAGTCTCTGTGTGTATGTGCCTGTATGTGTCTTTGATTGTGCCAGCATGTGTCAACACTGCACCAGCCGGTGTGTGTGTGTGTGTGTGTGTGTGTGTGTGTGTGTGTGTGTGTGAGTGAATAGAAGAAGCGTTTGTTTTTTTGAAAAGGTATAGGCAGAGAGAGGAAAGAGTGAGGAACCTAATCAGCCAATCAGAAAGCAGATAAGCAGGCTGGGTAAGCTGCGGGGGGTGAGGTAGAGCTGTTACTACAGAGGAGAGAATTTTTTTTTTTTTTGGCTAGCAACACGGTGGCCAATCACAATCCATAAACAGACCAAAACAACTTTATACACCAATGACCCTGTCTGGGTGTGTGTGTGTGTGGGTGGATGGGTGTGGAAAAATAAGACCAGGCAAAAACTGCCAGCTCCAGGGATTTTTGGCAGCTGCCCAAATAGTGTGTGTGTGCTGAAGTGAGTCTCTAAAGGAGATGGGCAGAGAGCGCACAAACTTCTCTTTTAATTTGACATGGTTCAACGTTTTTGGCATGCGCTAGCTGCTTCTCTGAGTGTGTGTGTGTCAATGTGGTTTCGCACATATGGGCTTTGGTTGTGTGTGCATCTTTGTGTGTGTGTGTGTGTGTGTGTGTGTGTGTGTGTGTGTGTTTGGGTGAGTGACAGCTCTGACCTTTTCAATATGCCTGTTAAACCTGAGCTCTTGTCCCAGCACAGACGTGCTTGTGTCAACTCCAGCACTCCTACATGAAGGTCAAACTCTCTCCTGTTGGAGTATCAGCACGCGTGCACACACACACACACACATACACACACACACACACAAATACATACACATGAACACACACTAACATACATAGTGTTTCCTGTCCTGTTGTTCCCATCTTCTCTATAAATAATGTGCTCTCTGCCCCCACTAGCATGTCCAGGCAATTACCACATCATACTAATGCATGCTCTCCACCAGGCAATAATTGTAGATTTTGTCTTTCTCACTCTTTTTTTTTACCTTCCTTTCCCTTCTGGTGGCTGCACTTTCCTGGTCTCGTTACTGTGGTCACCATCATAGCTGCTGCCATAGGTGGAATCCCTGGCAGGGTGTCATTTTGATTGGTGGGATTACTGCGCTCATTAAGGAGGTGACTGTATGTTGTCTGATGGATAAAGTGATAAGTCTCCGTGGCTGTCACGACTAAATGAGATCATTAATTTGTATGAATGATGCAGTCTCAAGAAGCCATCGGTAGGATAGTAATCTGAATTAAGTAGACTTTAAAGAATAATTACAAAGGATAAGCCTGGCATTATTCTGTTTTTCTTATTGTCAGTTAACTCAATGAAAAAAAACCAATACCAACAAGTATTGTTTGTATATCCAGAGCCTTTTTTTAGAATCTTATTCTTCTGTTTCATTTACATGCAGCCATTCATACTCTGATTAACATGCTCCACCCATGGACTGTATATAAAGATAGACAACACATTCCCACCACTCCCGTGATGCTTAAGTGGAGCTAAAATATCACCAATACAGCTGCTGCCATTTTACACTGGTGATGTCATTTGGAACCAGAGTTCACGCAGTGGTGGGAGCCTTCTTGCCAAAACACCTGTTCGACCAGTCGCAGCCCCATTGAAAGCAAGAACACTGATTGGCTGTCACAGCTGTCAATCATGGCATTTTGTAGAATTGAATAACTCATTGAAATCAAACTCATCATAAAAACGATCACTTAAACAAACATCAGGGTGATGAGAACTACCTTCAGTGACAGAAACCATCTTTGGGAAAAATTTATTTGGGTTTGAGTTTGTAGTTTGGCCTATGTCCCATTCACTAACATAGAGGTGAGGACTTTATGACCTATACTGCAGTCAGACAGCAGGGGGTGATCAAGATTAAAAAGCTTCACATTGCGCGAACTGTTATGTTGTCCATGTTTATGCACAGTCTATTACAAAATACAATATTTACCCCTGTTTGAGTAACATGCTTAAAACTACAGTGCCCAGCTTTTGTAGGACATGTGTCATTTTTTAACAAAGAAACTATGTTTGTATCTGCAATATGTTCTCACTCACTGGTGCCACTTTGTCAGGACCGTCTGCTTCTACCAATGACGTTTTAGGTATCCTTCTGCGTCAGTTGTTTACACTCTAGGATACTATTACGGTGAGGTCAACAAATGCACATGGTGAGATGACGCTGCCCGTTACCTTGACGTTACAGCATGCAGAAAGCAGTATGATCCTTATATGTACAACAGCGTGGATTGTCATGATGGTTAGGATTAAGCAACAAAAGACACATGGTAAGGTATAGAAAAAAGCACACACAGACTTCCACACAGGAAGCAAATTACGCACACCTGCCTGAAAGTCAGTTGTTTGTTGGACCCATCCACCTCCTTACCCAGCTGCCCTATAAACGCAGTACAGGCAACATTATTACCTGACACTGTCCTTCAGCGTTTCATGCGAACGTGACTGGTTCCATCCGGCCGCATTCTCACATGACGCCACCCATGGGTGTTGCATGTGGACGGGCTTGGTGCCGTCTCGTCGTCCTCTGTTGTAAAATAACTACATCAACGGTTCTATCCAACCTCATTCTCATCTGACGCCATCCAGCCATGTTCCAGTTGGACATGGAAGGTGACTTTTGGTGTCAAGCTTGTACATGGAAAGCACTGGCAGAGCGGCGCTACTTGACGAGTTTGGAGTGAGAACAGGTTGGTATCTGTGACCTGTTTTTAAAAGAATAGTTTGACATTTTTGGAAGAATGCTTATTTGCTTTCATGCTCAGAGTTAGACAAGAAGATTGATATCTAGATTTAAAATCTGAGATATCTCTAATCAGCACAATTTATCCTGTTTTTTTTTATGTGTACAAAAACTGAAGTGTTTTGCTAGCAATATGAGCTAAACTATTTCAATGATGAGTGCAACAGAGCGGTACAGGAATGAGTCTTAAAACATGGAAATGACTTAGAATTTTAGCACTTCTGGTTCTCTCGTGTAGCAGTCAATGGGCTTTTGGTTAGATGCGTTAAATAAGGTCTGTGGTTAACAGAGGAGAATTTCATGTTTTGTTCTGTGACATAAATCCCTCACTTTGTGAAATTTGAAGCTTTTACATGTCAATAAAATGGCGGTTGTTAACAAGTGGCTAAATGAGACTCCAGAACATTATAACACAAACACAATTCTACAGCCTCATTTTTGTTGCGACATTTAAGTCATGCAGTGGTATTCCTTTATGGCTTAACATCAGCTTCAATGAAAGAAACCCATTGGCTTTTTTTTTTTTTTTTTTTTTTTTTGAGGGAACCTGGTAAACGCTAACTTCCTGGTCCGCTGACACTCTCCACATAACTTTGTGGAGTATCCACTAGTTGCCTGGCAACTTCACGGTGATACCAAGAATCAAAAGTTCGGGGCTGTGTTAAACAACTGATGTAGGAAGGTCAGAAAGTATTGAAAAATGGACTTGTAGTCTTTTCATAGAAAGATACAGAAAATATATAAAATAAACCTTTTTTTAAGAAAAAAAATTAAAAAGTGAGATGAACTTTGAGAATGAAAGAGGACAAAAATGAAGAGGAACTCAATACAAGGTATAAAAACACATAAGAACTAGAATGAAAGTGGTGCAAGGTGAAAACTTCACAAAGCTGTACAATTTCACAAGTGATATAAAAGATTCAAAGGGTGCTGCCCTCTGAAGCAGCTCCATGGTCCAGAGTGATGGATGAATGATTGCATGTGTGTGTATGCGTGTGTGCGTGTGTTTGTGTGTGTGAGAGTGTGTACCCATTTTTACTCGGGTGTGAGATTTTTGTGTGTTTGCACTTTTGTGAATGCGCATGTGAATGAATGTGTACCCAATTCAGAGTAGTTGATACTGTATGAGTGTGTCGGTGTGTGTGCATGTGTCTGTGTATCTGTGCATGTGAGATTCCTTTAAACATGTTAAAATGCATGTTGCTTACATGTACATTCCATTTCTGCCGAAAGGTGCATGTGCCTGTGCCTTTGTATTGGTGTGTGTGTGTGTGTGTGTGTCCATTTTTACTTGGGTGTGTGTCTTTTTGTGTGTGCATTTTTGTGTTTGCACCTCTGTGAATGTGCCCCTGAATGAATATGTAAGTGTTTTAGACTACTAAGTACTGTATGGATGTAGCAGTGTGTGTGTGTGTGTGTGTGTGGCCTTGTGTGGGTGTGTGTGTGTGTGTGTGTGTGTGTGTGTGTGTGTGTGTGTGTGTGTGCTTGTGAGCATCTCCCCTGTGCGATCACCACACAAGGGAGATGCTTACAGTCCATTTGTCTGCGAGCACACTGACCATTAGCTGGCCACCATACATAATGTATAGCAGTGACCTTTCTGCACACTGCACCCTTAGGCCTATAAGCCATTGTTTGGTGTTGTATTGATTTTTACCCCCCTCATAGATGGAGACGGTGATTTGAGGGGAGAGAGACTGAGTGCCGCTGTGTCTGTTGAAAGGAGAGGGGAGGGCAGAAGCAATGGAGTGTAAAGAATAGAAAAGGCTCGGTATAGGGAAGGACACAGACAGCAGTGCATACCTGTAACACCCGTTTCAGCGAGGTGACTGGTTGGAGGCCGCCCCCCTCCCTCTGTATGAAAGACAGGGTCATGTTCAATAGCATGGACCATGCAAGTGCCACCTATACACAGCCCATTAGACAGAGTGGTGAGTGCGAGGCTGCATGGTAAACAATTTAAGTCCCTGAAAGATTTTCAACATTCGTCAGGCTTGATTTGGTGGAAAAAAGGCACACGGTGAGGGGAAAGGTGGAAGGCGTCAGGTTTTCCATCAGCACACCTTCCCTATAATCTGCCAGAATGTTCTTTACGTCTCTCCTGTTCCAGCTGACAACTAAAGTGGAGATACACAGAGGGGGAAAATGGGCTGAGAAAAATGTTTTGGTGTCCTACAGTGATGGATCTTTAGGCTGCCTCACAGATGAGGCAAGAGGGAGGGAAGGGGCGAAGGGGGGGCTGATTTAAATTCAACATCACTTTGTTGTCACCCAGTGCTTGATCTGTAGGAGGACTGGAACTGCAATCAGGCCTGTTGCTCTGACAATCGTCTACAATGCTAAAAATACCACGCTGATTAGATTTGTCAGTGAGACAATGTGACAGTCTTACACGAAAGCACAAGGAAGGGTGTGTCTACTTATGGATGAGAGGCTCGTGGTTGTGACAGCACAAGATGCAAAGATGTTAAGAGATGTAGAGATGTTAAAGTTAATTTTGTCATTCTGTGACGTTTGCTGGCTCACTTGTGCTAGTTGATCTAGCAGTATATGCACTCTTCCTTCTGTGCAATGATATAGTTGGTGAGTGTAGTCCATTAGTAAATGTGTTATTAAGTACTTACTTATTATTAATGTTACTTATTTAAAATTTAAAAAATAAGTAACTGTATTCTGTAACAGTTACAGTTTAAATTGGTGGTATTCCAAAAAAGTTACTGTCTTTAAAATAGATTACTTGAAAGGATTACTAGTTTTATTAGCTCAAACACAGTGGTCTAACTGAATGCAACCCAACCAGGCATAAGTTTGATTGAATTTTTTTTCTGCAGGAATGTTATAACCAGCTACAAGCAACATAACGCTGCTATTTTGTGCTGAACTTTTGTTGGACCTTCTGTTTCTATTCATTCCTGTTGCTTGCTTTGAAAGCACTGAGTGGAAAGCCAGTGGTTCCCAACTGGTCAACTATTTACGTCTAGATTTATCCGAAGTCATTGGTTCAAGGTCCACACATTAGATAAACTACCACATATTTATTTTGCAAAATGTAAAATAAAACATGTCCTAGAACACAAAGAAATGAAACATACTGCAGGAATAAACAGAGGTGGCACTTCAAAATAATAGCTCTGTGCTGAAAATTCCCTGTACTTTAAAATATAGTGTGTATTTTATAAAGTTGACTTATGAGTAGCTTGCCGTTCACTCAGAATGGACATGTGGACTTTTGGACCGCGACCCACCGGTTTGGAACCACTAGAACAGGAAAGGCTGCTCAAGGAGTTATATACACCTAGAGTTCAGAGTTCACAGCTTTTTATTGTCTCTCAAGGGGAAACTTGATCTGCAGTTGGCAGTACAAAACAAATTAAAAATACAATAAACAGGCATAGGACACCATAGCAACACACAACCAAACTTGATTAAAAGCTATCCTGATCAGCAGTAGCAGTAAAAGTGTCAATGAAAATCACCTAAAAGTGTCAATAAAAGGAGTGAGCTTGGTCAACCACTAAAAAAGTCATAAAAATGTAGAAATGTCAATAAAAGGGGTGATCACAGTCATTTCCAATCATTAAAAGTCATAAATGCCACAAAAACAGTGCACTTAAGAATTGTGCATGTTATGAGTTTTGAGTTAATGCCCATCACCATCATTTCCGTTTAATACCTCAATATAAAATGTAGTTTCTCTGTTTAAAATGTTAAAACATTGAAAGATAGAAAGTCCTCACCCATCTACTAGTGTTATGTCTCCAGTCGAGTGCAGAGCTGATAGGTAGCATATATGGTTTCTTCATATGATGTAACAGAAGTACATATTTAATAGATTCAGTGCGGACAGGGAGGACACTCGCTTGCTGTTAGGACAAGCTTTAAAGTTCATACGAAGCAAGTATATCCTATAAACAGATTTTATTTCAAAAAAGTATGTCCAATGCAGCTGTCACACGGCAATATAAGAGGAGATGCACATCACTATTGAGTGTTTTTGGCATGGAAGTAAATGACCCAGAGAAATGAGCCCAGCAAGCTTATTTTGACATATTCCAGAAGAAATCAAAAGTATCTGAAGCACATTACTTTACACTTTATTACAAAAGCACAATAGTATAGTAAAGTGATATACCAACTAGTAAAACAGTCAAAAAAAAAAAAAAAGACTAAAATATGTACATAAATAGTCAATAAAAAAATAAGTAAAGTTCGATTAAGAGGCCAACTAAAAAAAAAAGGTCTTTAGGTTGCTTTGAAAAAAAAAAAAAACCCTAAAGAACATGGAGTAATCTAATGGAATACTTTATAAACTACATTTTGGGCATGTATTCAGTAATCTACAGTGAAATAAAAAGTACAAAACTGTTTGGGAAGAAGGCAGTCATCTCTATCACCAATATCCGCAACACTCAGCAACTCACACAAAACAATGTATACTGATAAATGGCACTACAGGTAAGAGGGAAAAACATGTATTGTTTGATTTTCAGGTGAACTGTACCTTTAAGTTAAACTTTCCTTGGAACAAAGTTCTATACTCCAACACATCAATTAGAAAAGTGAAATTTACAGGGGTTTATTTTACTACCTTCTAGTGCTACTGAAAGTAATAAAATCACAAGCTACAACTCTTGATCACTGTTACCGAAAAGTCAGAATCCTCTAAATGTACCTTTACATATGTTCCTCCTGTAATTAAAAAAATAATTGACCACTGATGCTGTCAGGATCACATCAATCAAACTGCTAAAAAAATAGTCCCCTTCAGGTATTTTCCACTCCGTGTAAAGTTTTGATTCATGAATACACTTGCAGTAAGTGTAATGGCAAGTAAAGGCATTTTGAATGAGGGAGAGAGATGTGGTGCTGTTACAGCAACACTAATGCAGCACTGATCACTGCTTAACAGAGGGAGAAAAAGAGGGGGAGAGAGGGTGTGCTGAGGGGAGAAAATAAGTGGCATCCCGTCGAGCTTTCTAATTCCTCCAGGAGATTGACACCTGAATGTGCTTTCATGCAGCAAACCGCTGGGTGGCAACAACCCACAAACCCCCCCACCCCATCACCAACACCAGCTCCCCCCTCTCCACCCATTCCTCTATCTTGCCCACTTTAAGGGTGCATAAAATATCCATCTTAATGAGACATTCACTCTAATATTGACTTTTTAAAATGTTTATTTGGTAAACAGCATTTTCACACTTTGCTGGAATGCATCACACGTAGATTTCAAGCCCATTAACAGCGTGGAGAAACTTGCAGGGTGCTTCGGAAAATTACATTTGAGTTAATGGTATATCGTTTATTATTCAGTTTGCTCCATAAAGTATTCAAGCCTGTAATTCTCAGCACATTATGTTTATTAAATCATGATGTGATTATGATAATCAAAAGGCAATCACAGTATGGTGGTTATCATGAACTTTTGATACCTTTTTAAGAGAGAGAGCGTTGCAGAGGAATGTGTGATTATTTTTTGAAAAGAGCAGCAAATCACTCCAGTATTCATTCAAGGAAATTTTCACAATTTTACATGCATTGCATTTAAGTGAACCATCATCCTGTTATCAGGTGCAGATACACCCAGCTACCTTTTCATCAGCTCTGCTAAATCTGTGCTGAATTTAGGCTCTTATATCTATTTTGCAAGTCGGGGTGGTGCTTTTTGTAGTTGACCATTTGCCGACTTCCAGCTAGCTAGCTGCTAGCTAGCCAGGTCAGTGTTTTCAAATATAAACATTAGTAAACATAAAGAAAAGATGGAATATAATGAGCACCCGTTGGACTAGCATCCTGATAACCATTGTATAAACATTGGAAATGAAACTGGATGGCTGCATTAGTTTCAAGAATTATCATATTCTTTGTTTCATCGAAACTTGGCTAAAATCCTAGGGGCCGAGCTGACAAAGCAGAGGACTCTGGCGAGAAAAGGTGGGAATGTGTGTGCTCTACGATGAATAAGGATTGGTGTGTTGATGGGAATGTGAGATGCTGTCTCAGACCTGCGGCTGCAGAGTGGAGTTACTGGCCATGTTTAGGATGAGTAACCATGCTGCCGTCTTCTTGTGGATGGGATGTGTGTTAAATTATTTCACAACCAACAACCATGGATTACCCAGCTTGTTCTCATCCCAGGTTGTTAAATTTTCACTGGACTTCCACGTCTATATATTACGCTTGAGGTATCCTTCTGCGTCCGATGCAGGGATTTCAACAAAAGCACACAGTGGGATTATGCTACAAAAGCACGTTGTTAGGTTTAGGCAACAAAAGCACATGGCAACTTAGGCCGGGACATCAACAAACGGACATGTTTAGGATTAAGCAACAAGTGCCTGGATGGTTAGGATTAGAAGAAGGAGGCACATGGTAAAGTGTAGAAAAAAAAACATCACGTTGAAAGTCCGGGGTTTATCAGACCCATCTACCGCCCCTCCTTCCCACCCTGTAATGGAAGTTCATGCTCCTTATATTCTGTCATTGACAGCCATGTTTTAACCCAACGCCGTCCAACAGTGTATCAAGCGGAAGCAACAGGTTCTGTCCTGCCGTGTTCTCAACTCATGCTGACTGTCTGCTTATCATGCTGCTGCTTTGGTGATATCTAATAGCAACACGACCAGTTCTTTCTGGCTGCATTCTCAGCTGACGTTGTCCAACGGCATTTCATACGGATGTGAAAGGTGGCTTTTGGCATTGGAATTTTACACCAAAAACACTGGAAAAGCAGCAGTATTTGACAACTTTAAAATGAGAACGGACTGTCAATATTGTTTTATTCACTGACACTCGGCTAAATCCTGGACAGCACAATTAAACCAGATGGCTCTTTTTCTATATGCTGATCCCACAGAGAAGAGAATGAGGAGGTGGTGGCAGCCAACAATGATAGAAGATGCAAAAAAGGACTGCTGAAAAGGACTAAGGACTGATTGATTGAATGATGATTGATCTCTATAAAGTACACCTGCCATCTTATGTTTGTCGTTCTATGATCTTCTTCCCTTGTAATTTTTTTGATCACCATGGTGTGTCCTTCTGTTTTCTGTGTTTGTTCTCATTCATCTGGCTGCACTGAAGGTGGACGAGAAGGGAGGGAGGAGAGGGAGGGTCAGGGGACAGAAGAGCCTCACAGCAGGGCCCCCCTTCCATTTATCAACATCAGAATTTCGCAGCGCGACACCTTAAAAGCCAACTCTGAAACCTCTCCGCTCCCCCTGAGAACAAAAGCAGAAAGAGCCCAACTCAAATGTGAAACCCTGCCTTTTCCCTTTCACGCTGTGCTCACCTTTTCACCAATAGGTACTTTTCGGCGTGCAACTACATGAGGTTATTTTCTTTTGAAAAGAGATGGCAGATAAAAATAAATGAGAGGAACATTTACCAAGCCACTCTCTGCGGCCTTGATGCTTTCGCTATTTGTGTAAAAAGGCTTTTTTAGAAAACATGTATTAATTGTATTCACTACTTTTTCTTTTCTTTTTTTGTCTCTTTCTCAACTGTGGCTTTCAAGGTATGCTGTGACAAGTCGTATCAAGGCTAGAACGCTAAACACCTCTGTATGACATGTATTCAGCTGCCTGAGAAGCCGTTTACCCGTGATATTCTTCAGCTGTGTGAAGAGTCGGCGGATAGAAACCGCCAAGGGTTTCCATTGACCTTCCTTGATACATACAGAACCATTGTGTGTGTGTGTGTGTGTGTGTGTGTGTGTGTGTGAGTGTGAGTGTGAGTGTGAGTGTGCATGTGTCTCTGTGCATGTATGTTGTCGTTACTGGGTCCCTTCCACATTTAGCCCTCCATATGGCTTATGTAGATAGCTTTCTTTGGGTCATGTCTTGGCTCGGCTTTAATTAGTGGATTTGCTGCTAATAGATGGAGCTAATTAACAGGGATTGGGGCTCCTGCACATTTCCTACTCTTCCTGCGCGTGTGTATGGGTGTGCAAGCTCATACGTGTGTGAGCTGACATGCTTCTGTCTACCCTACGATGGAGACAACGGATGCTGTCACCTTGGTAACCATGTAAAATGGATTCCAGGGGTGGAATCAGCCCGAGCCAATTAGACATAGACATGCTATGTAGATGGCAGGGCGCTGCACACAGAGTGTGAGTCTCTCTGCCTTTCTCTCTTTCTCCCCTACACACACACACACACACACACACACACACACACACACACACGTACACTGTAAAATCTGACAAGTTGATCTTACTTAAAATAATCATTGAAACCAATTGCCTTGGAAACTACTAATCTTAATTTATGTTTACTTTATATCTAGTTATTAATTTTACTTAAAATGTAGTTGTATTTACTTAATTTTGTGAAGTTTGGGAACTTAAAACTGACAAGTGAAATTACCTTGTTCTTTGTAAGTGTTAGCAACTTCAGTAAACCAAGTTAGTCTGACTGAACTTGATCATGACAGACGATCTTGCCAATGATGAGGTTAGGATCTGTAAATTTTGTTTAGTTAACATGTATGAGAAAATATTCAAATATGACTGACTAGTTTGTAACCAGCAGAATAGAGATATATAGCAAAGTAAAGTTGGTTTACTGAAGTTGCATGTCATTTTTAAGTTGCAACAACATCACAAAATTAAGTAAATCTTAAATAAACGTAATATATAGATATAAAGTAAAATAAGACTACTAGTCATATTTTCTTACATTTTTCAAGGCAATTGATTTTCCAGATTTTTTAAAGTAAAATCAAATTGCCAAATTTTACAGTGTAGACACTCAGACAGCGTCTTGCCCCAGGCAGTGTGGATATGACCATCATAATCACATCATCCCCCCCTGATAACAATAACTCTGCTCAGGGATGCAAATAATCTGTGTGTCCACATATCTTATTATTGCAATCAATAATTACGAAGCACCCCAATACACACACAAAAATAACACCCCTGTCACCCTAATGAGAAAGTATAGCCTATTACCATGCTCTGTCTTCTTCTGTGTGTGCGTGTGTGTGTGTGTGTGTGTAAGCAGCTGTGTCCCCCCTCTTTAAAAAGCGAGGAGATCAAAACGGAGCAAAGGGCTCACGGGGCGTAAAAACTAATTTACTTTCAAAAAAAGTCATTCTGCCAGCTGAGTTTTTTATTTTCTCCCCCTGCCGACAAGTAGCCGTACTCTTTATCAAAAGCACAGTGATTGAGAAACAGGCCAAATGTGCAGGCAGAGAATGAACACATGCTCCATTTTGATCCATGCGTGTTTTTTTTCTCCCCAAACGCAAAGCGGTGACCCATATGCATTCTGGGTGCTCTGAGCCCGTCCTGATGAAATGGCCACAATATTACTGCTGACTTTGTGATAACACATGTCAAACACACAGCCCTCAGCGTGGAAGTGCGCTTGTGGACGAGTGGGTGGGGTGGACTGACGCACTCCACAGTGTCGATTAGTGACTGTAAGTGTGTTTGCAGGATGTGTGTGTGTGTGTGCTGATAAGTGTTGATAAGTGAGTGTGTGTGTGTGTGTGTGTGTGTGTGTGTGTGTGTGTGTGCGTGCGTGGATGATTGCTGATTTGTGGCAGGGTGTCTATTGTTAATGAAATCCTTTGTGCCGCCTCTGATTGGCTCATCAATCAAACAGCAGTTCGCATATTACCCATAACCCCTTTCTGCTCTCTCCAGGTGGCGGATTACAATGTGACACATGCACATGTGTACACACACAAACACACACACGCACAAACACAAAAACATGATGGAGGGTCCAAATGTTGCACAGATACACACTAAACACATTCACAAAAACACTAAAACTAGTGCAATTCAATAACACACTTAAACACATAAGCAAACACACTGACACGGAGGCCTTCATATACACACACACACACACACACACACACCAAACCCTGTTCCCCTATACTTGTGAGGACCCTTATGGACACAACTCATTGTCCAACTTAAACCTTAAATCCAAGTCTGAACCATCAAACAGGTCAAAGCATGGCAAAAAAGTCCTCACATTTCAAAAATGTCACAAAAAAAAGATAGACATACATACATACATACACACACACACACACACACACAAACACACACACACACACAGGTTTTGGCATTGTATGCTTCTGCAAAACCACAAATACATTACTTTTGCACATTTCCAACATATCATAGCAAGCGGTCGCTGTATTTCCAGTCATGGGTGTATTATGAGACAACTGGCCCCTTGGCACAGATATGCAAAGGCCCCCAGTACCTGTTTTACACTGGAAGGCTCATAGACTTTATGACTTTTTGCCTCTTTTTTGTTATTGTTTTACATCTTTCTTTAGTCTTTAGCACATTCTTTAGAGTTTGATTCTCTCTTGGGTAACTTTGTGCCTTTCTTTGATTGTTTTGTGTCTCTTTGCAGTACCTTTGCATCTCTTTGTGATCTTTTTATGTCTCTTTGTGGTCATTTTCAGTCTCCTGCTGGTCCATAATTTGAGTGACATTTTGTAAATAAAGGGCCCTGACACTATGGGCTCCTGGGCCTGTGCCTGGTCAGCTGCTCAGAGATCCATTTTTAGCCTCCAAACATGGATGTTTCTTAGCAGTCGGTCACTGTTGAGCCATGATAGTGGACGTTCTTTTATCTGAATCACTGCTGCATTCCCAGCCAGGATTGTGCAACCAAAACAGGTATTTTAATCCTTTAAAACATGGATTGACATTGCATTCAAACACCTTTCAGAAGTATTTAAACCTCTGAAACCTGAGCAAGTTGCCATGATTTTTTTCGACAACGTGGGAGAAAAGGCAATGCGCAGAGAAATGAAGAAATGATCTGCAAATTGCAAGACATTTGTAGATTTAGAATTTTCTTTTTAAAAGTCTAGGAAAAAGAAACCAAAGCATTGTTGAAACATTAAGTTTTAACGTGTCCACTACATAATAACATACAAAGGTATCTGTGGCTGTAGAAATGTACATTGCAAACAGTTTTTCTGGTGATTGGGTTGCATACACACACACACACACAGAGTCTCTCACAGATATAAACAGACATGTGCCAAAAGGCAAACTTGTTCATCCTGTCTCTCTCTCTCTCTCAAACACACACACACATGTGTATAGCCACATACGTCTATGTACACAAATACACACACATAGCATTTCCACATCCTGTACATAAACACCCTCCAGCCTTGCTAAAAGCTTAACGTCAGTAGTTTCCCCAATGTCGCTGTCATCTCAATATCCATCCACAGAATGAAGGAGACAATGAGACAGTGAATGCATCATCTGCATTAATTTCTGCTTGATTCAAAGTGTCGTGGATAAAGAGGGCAAAAGGAGGGGCAGCGGGGGAGGAGGTGGAGGAGAAGCAGCGAAAGGGAGGAGGAGAGGTAGATAGACAGGAGAAATTGAGGGGGTGTGGGGGTTGTGAGGAAGAGGCCTTGTGGGGACACCTCACTGCGTCTGGCCCCGGGGCTAGGAGAGAAACACACACACTCGCATATCCGCTGAGATTAGTAACAACAGACACACACGAGTGTACATAATCACATTCACACATATGCACGCTCATGCAGAAAAGCCGCAGACATAACGAGGTAAACGTCCCAAATAGTGGTTGTGAAATCAAATGAGGATTCAACAGAGACTCAGCAGCAACACACATGTAATCGTGCTGATTGGATTGTATGTAATATTACAAACCTGGAGGCAGAATAAAGAAAACATTAGAGGCATGTTTCCATCAGATGTTCATCGGGATGTTGAAAAAAAAGAGGGGTGACAAACACATATGAAGTAATGTTAAGTAACTAAATATATTTACTCAAGTACTGCATTTAAGTCTGATTTGGAGGTATTTGATTATTTTCTTTTTCTACTTCTTAATGCTTACACTCCAGGACACTAGGCGAGTTTTTATTAACCCTCAAATTGCGCAAATTGAAATTATGAATATAAAGTTGCTTATAGTTGAATATAAAGATTTTGAAAAAACTTCTATAACGTTATCATGTTAATCTTGCATGAGGTGATATTTTTTGTAGTTTGAAAAAGCCAATTTTTGCAAAACTGCAATAGAAACACTTTTTTGTCTTTTCGAGGCCACATGATGCTATGGTTATGTGCTTGTCTGTAGGAACTTTCTCCCTCATGATGCAGCAGGAGCTACAAGAGGTGTCATTGCATCACATAACTCTTCAAAAGCTAAGTGGATCAGTTTTAATAGTAACTAATAACTAAGTGGACATGGTGAAGGCGGAGTCAGCCAAGGGGAAAACAGTCCTTTCTCCAGCCCGAAAAGAGGGGAAAGCAGTGATTTTTAAAATCACATAAAAGACATTATTACATTTACTATAAATATGATTAATTAAAGTTATCACAATATCAGTAGCCTGCAGCCACTGAAACTATGATGTAAGAGACTACAGCATGTTTTAGTGAATTCCATGCATGTTTGGAGACAGGATAGCAGTGATAATGTTACTCATTGCCATTAGCCTATGTTTTGACGATGTGCTACCTAGATGACCACCAGCGTTGTTACATGTTCAGTACGTTTACATGCACAGTTTAGTCGAGCTATGGTCATAGTTTGATTCAGCCATTTAATGTGACCATTGTCCTTGTCCCAGTATACAAGCACTGAGGGAGAATCCATTTATTGACGGAAGTATGTTATGACTCAACCACGGCAGGAGGAGATATGCCCCCTTTCAGCTAGTTTCAATAAACGTACATTATTTATACAGTTTATGATATAGACCGAATCACAGTCACAATGTTTATTTACAGTAACTTCGGGGTAGAAAACCGCAATTTCACATACATAAAATCAAACAGCACTGGGCAAACTCTGCCTTCATTGATTAGTTTTAAGTCACCTTAATCTATCTCAATTTAAATATACGCTATCTTTAGAATATTTTCACCTCTTTACCTTACTGTTAGGCAGCCCTTACCGGCAGAGATTTTAAACTGTTATATCAAAAACACCAGACTCTAGAAAAATTTTACTCCACTGAATGGCAGAGTCACTAGTCTACTGCTGTCTCCATCAGCTGTTGTGAAAGGTAAAAAGGAGCAAATATTCAAATATCATGCACACTTAAAATGATATTGATTTTCTTAGGTAGCTAAAGTATGTTTTGTTTTGCATATATACAAAGGGATATGTCCATACTGGAAACCTACTTGTCTAGGTTCAGTGTTGAGAATAGATGAAGGAAAGAGGAAGAGGAAAAGGTGAAATATTGTGTTTCTAGTGTTGCATTTGATGTCACACTGCAGTGAAATTGAAAGTTTCATAGGACTGCAGGGACAGAGGGGATTATTCAAAAATTTGACAGGGTTATTGGTTTGAATTTTCAAATGCACATACCGATGTGTGATGTAACAGCCACAAAAAGCATCCCGTCTTCCAAGCAGTGAAGCAAAGTCACAGAGTTTCAAGGTACAAATACGGAGGAAATTTGATTTTTGGCATGAAATGTTCTGTATTAGGATCCGAAAAAATAAGATGACAAGGTGCAAAATTCATTTTCACTTCATTTTCTCTTCAACCCGTCTACAGCGAGAAACAGACAGGACCCCCCCCATCCTCCCCTCTCGTCCAACCTCTTGTTCCACATCTCCACTTTTTCGTCTCAACAGCCTGTCAGCTCTGGGACACAGTTATGACTCATCTGTCTGTCACATTGAAGATGCCAGACAAACAGACAGCCAGAGAGTCCGTCCTTATCTCCGGAGAGTGAATCACAATTTGGTGCTGGACGCCTCATCCAAAATCAGGCAATCTGTGCTGTCTGCACCCCCCTTCTCCTCCCCTTCTCTTCACAGTTGGCAGTTTTCTTGATTACAGATACTTTATTGTAGAGCTGATCAATATGATGCTGATTGGCAGTGAGCAGCACTTTTTCTTGTACTGATTGTACAGTAATGTAGCAGTTTGAGCCATGCCCATAAACTTTGTAAGAACATGTGAAGAATATTTATTATTATTACAGGTTTCAGTCAACTTTCAAGAGTTTTTTTATGATGGTGTGTTTTTATTTACATTCTGGGATGCTGCTACTGCGATCTCAACACAAGCACATGATTGGAATGCATGTTTAGGCAACAAAAGCACATGGCAGCCAACGCCAGGAAGTCAACAAACGCACATGCTGGTGCCATTGCACTCCTTATATTACTAATCCTGACAGCATTTTGCCACGTATCATGCGCATGGAACAGGATGGCATGCCAAAACCACTGACAAGGCGAGGGTATTTGATGACTTTGAAATGAGAACGGGCTACGTTTTCCCACCAAAATGAGCACATGTGTGCAGGTTTTCTTAAATGCAGTCAAATCTGCTAATAAAGGCAATAGACTCCCTTTCCATTGCCAGTAGTAGTATACACAGCTCTGTAGTAATTGAAAATGCCCCCCTTTTTTCTTTTTAGTGGTTTGACACATTTGGTATCACAAATGCACCAGAAAACAAGGTTAACAAACAGTAGAAAGCAGCATGGAGGCCAGTGAAAATGTTACGGTGGTCACTTCTTTTTTATATCTTTAAATAAGGTGCAGACTAATTCCGAACAATGTTTTTGGACTGCTAGATCAGAGGAGGATGGAGTTGGCATTGCATCAGAAAAAGGCAAAAATTAGAACATCTAAAGGCGTGTCGTATTTCCACCATTGCCAATCAGAGCCGATAAATACCCATCACCACACTAGAGTCATTTGTCCCAGAAATTAATGCCAATTTCAACCTTTCCTGTAAAATATAAAAGCCAGATGTTAGTGGGTGTGAGTTCGATTTTTTGTCGAGTGGAAACGGGCTTTATTTAGGCCAGCCCTAACCCTAACATGGTCTCTAGTCAACGTGAATTTTTGGTTCCAACTGACAGTATTGGTTTTGGAATAAGATTGGTGGGGCACGTGTTTGATGGGCACTAAAACTAGTTTGTATAAAGCCTACCATTTGAGTTCTTATGGCTATACAGACCATTAACCAGCTAAGGACTGACAATGTTAGCCATAGATTAGTCAAATGTATGATTTGAGCCCATCCGTACATCAGCTACTCTGTACGTTACTTAGTCAGGACTCAGATTCATAATGTTATGTTGCTACCAAGTCACAGTAATAACTTGTGCTGAGAGTTTTGACTGTGTGGTTATTTGCCATCAGCACATTTGACTATAGACTATAAAAGCTAATTGATGTAAGAGTCACACTAAAACCACCTATTGGTTTGGGGACTGTTGTCTTGAAGTCTTCAGCTGACTCACACGCGCACACACACACATGCACACACACACACACACACAAACACACACGGCTGTCATAAATGAACAAATTAGCGATAGAGACCAAAACTGTTTTTTGCTGTAAAGCTGGGCATTTTAACACGGGGGTCTTTGGAGAACAACTTTGTTTTGGAGCCTCAGAGATTGCTGCTTGATTTGGACCCATGAAAGAAAGTGAACAGAGCTGCCAGTCTGGTGGGAACCTCTTTGCGATAGAGGGACCTTGGGTGCTACCCTTCTGCTGTGATGCCATCCCAAAATGTGAGTGCAGTGCAAATTGCACATGTGGCCAGTACAGCTTATTACAACACACACAGAGGAAGCGTGACTCAGGATGCCGTTACTCCACTATATCTTCACATAGCAAGTAGTGCTTTGCTGCTATATTAATGCTGTTAATGTTGCATACACTGTGGTTTAGTGGAGGGTACATGCAGATATACCGACTTGACTTATCGAACATAAAATAATTAGATAAGTAAATAAATACATAAAATACTATGCATATCAAAATAAGTAAATAATAATAGTAATTATAATATTTATAATATTATAACCCTTTATTTTTTTTAATAGCATCTTTAAGCATTTACACAGCACTTTGACAAACAAAGCAAAGCGGTGGCAAGAAACCCCCGAGACAATAACAATGAAAGCCAAACAATAATGCCTAACAAAGGCCAGACAAAAAGTGAGATAGAATTAAACAAGAGATTAGAGGCAGACACATGTTAGGAAAAATACAATAGCAAAATAAAGGCAGTAAATTGAAATTATAATAATGATAATAATAATGATAATAATAAGCAATAACAAGCCTGTTCTATTCTAACCTAATAATCCACAATCATAAACCAGCTCTGCCTCTGTGTCCATCTCTTCACCCAAACCACTCTGTTCATGCTCTTCATTTATATAATCAACAACAACACTTCATCACCATTAGCATGCTTTACATTCCCTTTCCTCATCTCTGTACCTTACAAAAACTAACCCTAACCCTTTTTTGGGCATATTTTTAAACTGTCTGATATTCTTGCTTTGTTTGATGTCTTCCTTCAGTCCATTCCATTAGATTCAATTTCCCTCTTATATAGAAGAGTATACCCACTTCCTCCTGTCATCTACCTATTTATCTATTAGTGCATCCATCTTATCAGCTACTAATACACAACTGTGCATAGAGAAGCTTTAACCCTTTGTAACCTGAGCAAATTGCTTGATTTTTTTCAAACACATTGAGAGCAGGCAATAAGCAACTTGAAAGAAAAAAAACAGTGAAACAGAAATTTGAAGAAATTAGTAAAAAGTCAAAAGAAAATTACCTGAAATTAGCTGAACAAAAAAAAAGAGAGAACAACAGGAAATGACCTGGACTTTTAAAAAAAAAAAAAAAAAAAAGTAGATATAAATAATAATTTCTGATCATTATAATAATTAGAAATATATTTTTCTTGGTATTTTTCCTTAGTTATTTGATAATTTTCTAACAATATCGCTCTCTCTTTTTCATTTGTGGCACTGACATTTCATGCCAAGGTGCTGATTGCCTTTTATCCCATATTTTTTTAGATAAATCAAACCAATATGCTCAGTGTTGCGCAGGTCTGTCCAAATTTTAAAGGTTTAAAAGGTAAAATTATAGTTCCACTGTATTTAACTCTGGCCAGCAGGTCCTGCACCCCCACTTGTTTTAAGAACTTTTTCATCCTCTTACAAAAAAATAAACAAAACTGTAGTAGTATCATCAAAGTGATTATTCCTTTCACAAAAATGACTCAAATAAATTTTTTCAGGCCAACTTTAAAATTATTTGTTGTCTGCAATCCAATTAAAAAAAATATCCTTTAGCTCTTCACAGACCTACATACTGTATATGCTGATATATGTAGTCCAAATGGCCAATTCATATACATGTAAAATTGTGCAAATGGTAAATTTCAGTCACCGTTGCAGCACAATGTTCATGATCTTCAAGTGAAAGGTGAGCACTAGTTTGGACATTGGCCATAGCCCACAGCAGTTCAGGTTGAAGTGATACACATAATTTGCCTCTTCTACTCTCTGAGTGTGGTTTTATATGGCTTTTCTGGAAAAACCGCATCTCCCATGATCCTTTGCCAAAGTGGCATGCTGACGAATGACAGCTGTCGGGGGTCAGTCTGGAAGCAGCTCTTATGAAGCTGTGTTGTGAAAATAAGAAGCGTGTGGATTTGTGTGTGTGTGTGTGTGTGTGTGTGTGTGTGTGTGTGTGTGTGAATGTGAATGTGAATGTGCATGTGATGGCCTACAGCGAGCACTGTGAGGTTTTCCAGCCCACGCTGAGCTGACTTTGGTTGGAGCGGCGAGGCTCAGTGTGACCTGCCAAAACACACAGCAGCCACACCAACAGTGAACTCTGTATGGTCGGGGACGGAGGGACGGAGGGACGGATGGATGGATGGATAGATGGATGGATGGATGGATGGAGGGATTAGTGTCGGAGAAGAGAGGGGAGAGCTGGAAAGCGAGGTATGAAAGAAGCAGTGAGGAAGTGTCAGAGCAGGGGGAAGACAGGAGGGAGGGCAGAGGAAATTCATCATGGTCACCTAATGTGCACACACAGTCAGCTGTGACGTGTGTGTGTGCTCTGTAATGACAGAGTGACTGATGTAGTTCTGGTCTCAATAGGTATAAACCCTGTACTTAAGAAGCCATTAAAGCTTGTAAAACCACTCACCCATAAAACTTAAGCCTCTGGATGTTGTGTGTGTGCGTGCATACTATGGGAGTGTCACTAGTTGTACGCTGATTGCGTGCGCAGCTCTTTGTGTCTTTGCTCATTAACTTTGATTGCAAGGACGAGTGGCGGGCGTTTGTGGAACAAAAACAACAGGTTGGCTATGTCGCGAACTTTGCAATTCGTGGGAGGTGTGAGGGAGCGAGGTGAGAGAGAGCGGGATACAGAGAGGAGATGGCAGGAGACTAACGGAGGGGAGGAGGCAGTAAATAAGAGCCTTTCAGTCTTAGATGAGCAGGGACTCTGACAGCTCCGAGAGTCCGACAGCTAAATGGCTCACTCAAGACAGAAGAGGTGATGGAGGAAGAAAAGCAGGAGAGGGGAAAAGCAAAAAAACAGAACATGTGAAGTCACGCATGTAACTGTTTCTGTCACCAACCAGAATGACTCTTATTGTGTTTATTTGTCTTTGCATTAACATATTTTTGTTAAAGAGGTGATAGCAGGCAGCCAAAGCATCAGCTTCTATTGTTACAAGTTGACACTGAAAGTCATTTTGAAGATTTTACGTACCACAAGGCGGGATTCCATAACAGATTTGCGCAAAACATAAGCAATATTTTCAAAATGTTGCGAGATAGTTGACATAGTTGCGAGATGACTGTGTTTCCATTAAATTTACGTTCTGCGACTTCTTCCGTGATAACATTCCAAGAAGCATGGAGATGGACATTCAAAACATTAGACATGAAACATTTATTTCTGTTGCAGCCACCACACTAGCCGTCATTATTTTGAATATATGTCATTTAAAATGGAAGTGAAATTCTCTCCATGTATCGTATATACAGTTATTTACAGACCACCAAAATTCTCTCCAAATTTACTTTATAATTTTACTGAGATACTTTCAATTATTTGCACAGAATTGACTGTGTAGTAATCACGGGGGATTTTAATATGCATGTGGATAATGTCTGTTAGAAAAATGCCACACAACTTTCTGCAATACTTAAAACATTTGATCTTTGTCAACATGTGAGAGAGCCGACCCACAATAGAGGACACACTCTAGATCTAGTCATCACTAAAGGTGTTAACATTTCAAATGTCACTGTGCTGGATGTTGCTCTGTCAGACCATTTCTGTGTATTTTTTTATCTGTCAGTAACTCCTAAAACTGTCTATGGATTGATAAATGTTGCAAAAAGATACTTCAGGGAGAATACCAGAACACTTTTCATGGAATCCATCAAATTTAAAACTGACACAATCTCAAACCATGTTGATGATCTCTTGAACTCCTGCACTTCTGAAATTGCAAATGTAATTGAAGCCATTGCTCCTGTTAAGGTGAAATTAATAAGTAAAAGGCAAAAGGCACCGTGGAGATATACTCCTTCTCTAACGGTCCAGAAGAGGGTGCTGGAAAGCAGAACGAAAATGGCCTAAGTCAAAACTTCATGTTCATTTTGAAATCTATAAAGAAAACATACACACTTATAATTTGACCTTGTGAAGTGCAAGGCAGTCATTTTTCTCTGAGATCATCAACAGAAACAGTAACAATTCGTGTGTGCTATTTGCTACCATGGATAGATTAACTAACCCTTCTGTTCCAATATCTCCAGAACTAGTTTCCACCAGCAAATATAACGAGTTTGCAGACGTTTTTAATGGCAAGGTTCAAGGCATCAGACTTGCAATTAACTCTTCAATACCAAAGAATAATGTGCCATCACTGCTTCCCAAGGTAACTTACTAAGTAAGAACAATTTAAGGCCAACAGTGACATATCACTGGAAGAAATTATCTCCAGTCCTCCACCTGCTGCCTTGATGTTTTACCCACTAGCTTCCTTAAAACTGTTCTGAGCAGTCTGGTAAAGCAACTCACTCATATAGTTAATCTGTCTCTCCTATTGGGCTCTTTTCCAAATGCTTTGAAAACTGCAGTCATCAAGTCTCTCCTAAAGAAGAGCAGCCTGGATGCCACTGTACTGAACAACTATCAGCCGATTTCAAACTTACCGTTTTTCAGTAAAGTTATTGAAAAAGTTGTCCATCAGCAATTTAGCAACTTTTTAACACTAAACAATTGCGACGATAACTTTCAGTCAGGTTTTCGGTCCCATCAAAGCACTTAGACTGCACTCATAAAGGTAATAAATGACAACTCTCTATTTTAGTGCTACTGGATCTAAGTGCTGCCTTTGACACAATGAACCACACAATTTTATAAGAAAGACTAGAAAACTGGGTCAGACTCTCTGGCACTGTCGTTAAGTGGTTCAAGTCATATCTTCATGACAGGAAGTACTTTGTCTCAATTGGAAACTGTAAGTCAGAGAAGATGACCATGACATGTGGGGTCCCACAGGGGTCCATTTTGGGACCCCTCTTGTTTAATCTCTATATGCTTCCATTAGGCCAGATTATGCAAATAACAAAGTAGCCTACCACAATTATGCAGATGACACACAGATATACATATTACTTTCACCAGGTGATTATGAACCTGCAGAACATCTGTGTCACTGTATTGAGCAAATCAATGATTGGATGCATCAAATTTTTTGCCAAATCAATAGAGATAAGACCGACATCATCATCTTTGGGCCACGGAAAGAAAGGCAGAGTGTCCACACTCACCTTGAATCCCTCTCTCTCGTAACTCGGAGTCAAGCAAGAAACCTCGGGGTTATCCTGGACTCTGATTTAAATTTCCACAGTCACATCAAATCAGTAACTTCATCTGCCTGCTATCATTTAAAAAACATTGTCAGAGTCAGAGGAATAATGTCAAAGCAAGACCTTGAAAGGCTCACCCACGCCTTTATTTCCAGTAGATTAGATTACTGCAACGGTCTGTTTGTAGGCCTTTCAAAACAAGCTGTTCGGCAACTTCATCTTATTCAGAATGCTGCTGCAAGACTCCTGACAAAAATTAGGAAATATGACCGCATTACTCCAGTTCTAAAATCCTTACACCGGCTACCTGGCACTCAGAGAATTGATTTTAAAATCTCGCTGCTTGTCTACAACTCAATCTGTGGCTCAGCACCAAAATATATCTCTGACATGCTTGTGACATATGAAACTTGTAGGACCCTCAGAACATCAGGGGCCGGCCTACTGAGCGTCCCAATAGTCAGAACTAAACATGGTGAAGCAGCATTTTGTTATCATGCAGCACAAACCTGGAATAACCTCCCAGATGATGTGTGACACGCCCAGACTTTGATCACTTCTAAGGCAAAGCTAAAACATTCCTTTTTCACACTGCCTGCTCCACCTGCTGACTACCAACTTATTTGTTAATTTGACTTTAAATCATTTTAAATTATCTGTTTTTATCTTTGCACCTCGTCTGCACTTTTTTTTAATCATTTAGTAAATGATTACAACTTGTATATCTTTCTCTTTTATTGTATCTGTATCTGTATCTTTTATTATGTTTTTATATTTTATTACTCCGTAAAACACTATGAATTGCCCTGTGTATGAAATGTGCTATACAAATAAAGCTGCCTTGCCTTGCCTTGCCTCTTTCCAATCTAAGTTGACATAAGCGTTTTATGCGAGCAAAAATGGAGAGGCAAGCCCTTATAAGTGGGAGCAGCCATATATGTGGGAATTCTGGGAGGTGATAGTTCCTGATGTCACAGAGGATTTATGGATTTAAAACTTCTGGATGATCTGCTCAACATATGAGGCAGTAACAGCTCTTGAAGCGTCTGCTACATCATGAGGGAGCCAGTTCCTACCGACAAGCACATAGCCATAGCATCATGTGACCTAGTAAAGACAAAAAAGTGTCTCCATTGCAATTTTGCAAACTATGACATTTTTGAATGACCTGAAATACCACCTTATGCATGCTGCTAGCCCAGCACCCGCCCAATGTGTGCACACCCTTTTATGTCTCAGCACCAGTGTTAGCCATGGACGTAGGCATTATGTTTTCGGGATGTCCATCCATCTGTCTGTCCCATTCTCGTAAATGTGAGAATGCCTTGAGAGAATTTCTTAAAATTTGGCACAAAAGTCCAGTTAGACTCAACTCCCTAGTGTTTTTAAAACGAATCTTCTCCACCACCTTTTTTGCATCTTTCTTGTCGACTACGAAGTATAATACTGTCTTCTTTGGTGCTTATAGTTTCAGTAAAATTAACTGAATGATTGAATTGTAGAGAATCTCACCAGCTAACCGTGTGTAGCATGTCCATATTGACAAAAGTTTAAACATATATACGTATTTGTATGTGTGATCTAAGCAGCTAACTAACGTTTATTCAAGCTTGATCCAACAACCCAGTTTTACACATCCAAAGAACTTTTATAAAAATGAACTGCATGGCAACCAGACTGAGCCTCTAATTGAGACAGGGATTTATTGTCAAAATGTATCACCACAGCGGGCTAGTGAAAGGGACGGGGCATATAAGTGGGACTAGGCTTATATTTGTTAGTGTATGTATGAACTGCTCTGCAATATGGTACAAATGTCTCAAGGGAAAAAAATGTATAATACAATGTGAAGGTTAGTGTCCTCTGTTTGATGCTGTTATAAAAGACACCTTGATTTGACACTTCAATAAATTCCATCCATTAAAGGGGCTTCATGTGAGTCTCTCCTGTGAGGTATAGCGTGCTGCATCACAGCTATAGGGGCCTTTGTCGCCTCCCTCATGTACAGTATATCCTCTTCATGTCATTGTAAGTCAAGTTAACAGACACAGCACGAATACTTCTAATGCTCCATTGTAGGAACTTTGAATGTGTTGTAAAGTGTGATGGCGATGCAGAGCCCGATCCAGGAATGTGATAAAGAGGTTCGGGTTGTGGCGATCACTGTCCTCAGCCAGACTCATAACTTTTTTTTCCACCTGACAGACAGAAGATCGTGTGTATGTGCATGTGAATGTGTGTGTGTTGCAGAGAGCTACACGAGCACACTTTAACCTCACACTCCCAGCCACATCCATAACTTTTTATTTCCAGCAGTCGGCACTTCTCCTCATTGGCGTAATTTACTGCTGTTTTATGCAGCGTGTCCCGCAGGTCGTCCAAAGTTTAACACCTCTGTTAGATTTGAATGCCTCTGTGACTGGAGCTGTGTGAACCTTTACTCGCACCATACAGCTGGCCTGGCTCTGGGAACTCTTTACTCCTCTATGCATCTCTAACGCCCTCTTTTCCTTTTCAACTGTATCAGATGAAGCAACATATTCAAGGGAATTTCACAGAACACCCCCATCCCCCCAACCCCCCTCCTGCATGTTAGGTGTTTAATCTTCACTTCATCTGGGTAATCATGAGAGATCGTTTTGTGTATTTCTATCATTTCCACCCTTTGGCACATAATTGAGAACATTATTAGAAATGATAGTGTCAATAGCTGGGTTTTCCTCCAAGTCTTTTATGAGGTATTGAATTAGACACACTGAATGGAAACAGTGGAGCTCCCATCATAAAAAAAAAAGTTTTTTACACTTGCTTAAGGCAAATGCATTTTATGGTAATGAATATATCATGCAATCAGTTGGAATAGAATTGCAAATAGCTTGATCCAGCGCAAAGAAATGTCTGGGAATTGTCTCCTCCAGACATGTGTTGTAGCATGCATGTGACTCCCACTGTGGTTTCCCTCCATATCTTGTTTTATGGAATATGGCAAACATTAGATAACAACAAAGAAAAATTATAACTCCTTCCCTGGAAACCATTTCATTGGTTATAGTGTTTTCTGACAACCACGCAAAATCAGTGGAGCACAGAAGTTCACTGCATTAACTTATGCAGGCCTATAATTTGTGAAATTGTTCTCTGTGTTGCAGAAATTCAGTTTTCATCGACTATAGTCGCAGCACAGTTGTCACTTAATGTTAGCATGTTAGCTTTGGATGCTAAGCTTATGACTGAAGAGCGTAGTGTTTAAAAATGGATGAGTGTGGTTTTTCAGGATGAAGCACTGTGCTCTTGGTGAACTATGTGACCGTCTCAGTTTGTGCTCTGAGTTCTTAGATTATATGATAACCTGTATGCACCTATGATAATGCAGAGCAAAAATCCTAAATTATATCAGCTTGATGAAAATGAGAAGATGGACTGGCAAATAATGGGCTAGTTTTATTTCTATTTCTTTCTACACACTACAAGTATGAAGGCGTGCAGAATTATACTGTCATGTTTTCCCGTGACTTTTATATTAATTATATTTATCTTTTGAACGACACACTGAACTATGACTTTTTTCATGCTGTTTTGGACTACGTACTATACTATGACATGTTTCTGCTATTTTAGACAAAATACTATGACTTTCTATGATTTACTATACTTTGATGTCCATGTGCTTTTTTAGACTATGTACTATACTACAACTTTTTTATGGTATTTTGGACAACATACTATACTCTGTTTTTATGCTATTTTGACAATATACTATACCATGACTTTCTTATGCTATGCTTTGGCTTTCTTTCTTTGGCTATTTTGGACTACATCTTTTATTTTGGATTTTTTTATTGTTGTTTGGACAACATAGTTTACTATGACTTTTTAATGGTATTTTGGACAACATGCTATACTCTGATTATTGTATTTTGATCATATTTTTATGCTATGGGTTTAACCTTGGGTTAAGGCAAAGATTAGGTGAGTAAACAACTTTTTAGGTTAAGCTTTTGACTGGCTTATCCAGTAATTTGATGATCTGGTGCAAGCCAACAGGAGTGTGTTCTTCTTGTATAATGAAACATCACAGCTGGTGTTGTCATGAGCACAGAAAAACCACATCACCCTTTAGTGATGGCTGTTGTCAGAAAGGCAACAGTCTTTTTATATTTACACGGGTGCTTTTAATCATGCAAACTTGGGCTTCCTAGCTTCCTCTCCCCCTCTATGACCCACAAATCCCCCCTTGCCATTATGGGGGATCTTCTGATTCCTCAAATGCACCTTGTGGAGTGAGGAGGCTTCTGGAGGAGCTTAGAGTGAGGAAACACAGGTGTATCCTACATGTCTGCTCCGCACATCTCGTTGGATGCATTTAGGCACAGTGCATGGGTGCATTGGCAGTGCTCAGAGTCCAAGACGCAGTCACTGTAGTTATACACATAAAACTCAAGACAGTACACCTGAGATGAGAGTTTGTTTTGGCAATACTTCTCCCTCTTTAAAGACTTGCTGTGAAGATGATTTCTGAATAAGCTGGCAGGATATTATGTCATTTTTTAATTACACTTTTGGACTCTGGAACAGACACATCAAGTTCTATCAGACACATGATGAATGATGCATCTCATTACTGTGTTTTCACTTCTATTAAATTACAGTATACACGAGAAATAACCGGAGACACCAAAGATTACATTTTGACTCTCACTCAACCCTTTTGATACCTGGGAAAACTTGCTTGATTTTTTTGAAAAACATGGAAGGGTGATAAAAAACCTTAACAAGAAATGGCACAAAAATAGCAAGAAATTAGTTGGGTTTTTTTTTTTTAATATATATATAATTACCTAAAAAAATGAAATAACTAAATAAAGATTTTTTTCTTTTTCTTTTATTTGATTTAAAATTTAAAACAATTATAAATATATGATACGATACAATACACTTCATTGACTTTATTATTTGTCTTTAGCCTGGTGCTGCACAGATAATGTCTCCACATTTACAACAGAAACAATTTTTGCACCATGACATTGAAAACACAACAGGCTGACATAAACAGAAACAACACCAGATATGCAACTACACATAGTCACAGTTTTACTTAGTTGAAACTGCACATATTGCACATGACACTTTTTGCACTCACCCAGTAATAAAAACACATATTGTACATATAAACACAAACACATATAAACACATATTGCACATGCCCAGTAATAAAAACACCATGAAACTATATAACGCAACTTCTTAGTTTCTCAAATATAGCACAGCCCCTTTTTATAACCACATCCAATAATCCCCCAAGCTAATTTCTTGTAACCTTTTTCTATTTTTTGCATTTTTTTATTTTTTGTGTGACTTCTTGCCAAGTTGCTCATCGTTTTTTTCTGGTGTTTTTGAAAGAAGTCAAACAAATTTTCTTAGTTTTCAGTGGTTTATGTGCTAGTGAATAAAACTGATGTCAATCCAGGTGTTAAAGGGTTAAAGTCATGCTTCTTAGAACTGCGTTTGAGCATTTTCAAATTTGCACTTCTTGGCTGCAGAGGAACTTTAATAACAAACTAAAACAAGAGGTGTCAGAGTGTTCAGTGTGATTTGGGCTCTGTGTGGGAGCACAATGTTTGCACTTCCCTGACGCTTTTTCTTATAATCTTCTCTTCAATTACACCTGAATACCTGGAAAAGTGTGTCAGGGCAATAAAAAGCGAGCGCGTATGTCATCCCACATTGTGTTTTATACAAAAGCTCTAACAGGAGGGTTTATTTACTGCTCCTACTGTAGCTGCATGTGCCGACTTTGCTGTGGGCTGCATGCAGCAGCTGCCTGGCTGCACATGTCAGCCAGACTTGACATAACTTTACTCTGTTCTGCCTTTCATTCTTTCACTCGGTGCATCTCCTTGCCTCCCCAAGGCAGAGCAAGGTGATGAGGGTTCCCGGTAAAAGCAATGATCAAAAGTAGCACTCTGATGCCTACAGGTTTCCCCGACATAAGAGGAGGATTGTGAGGTGGGAAGAGCGATGGCAGCGCAGGGTTCGGAGGGAGGAGGTGAGACACACCCATTACTCGTCAAGCCCGAGCAGAGATGGGATACCTCAAGATTGGGAGAGATGTGAAGAGGGAGGGCTGGTGGTGGAGCGGCTGCAGGAGAGGATGAAAGGTTTGAGGCATGAAAGGGAGGCAGACATGGGGTGAAAAGAGGCGGAAAAGAGAAGTGAAAGAGAAAAAAGGACGAGAGAGAAAGTTGGGCTGAGCAAAGTGCGACATGAGGGAGAGGGGAGGGAGCTGGGGGATCGTCTTGAGTTGAAAAGCCGTCATAGGTGAATAATTGAAGACAGGCTCGGCTGCCTACACTCACATAAGTCAAAGGCAGAGGTGGAGATGCGTGTGTGCAAGGCTGAGGAAAGCCGAGGCGGAAAATCTTTCTGTAATGAGGAAATTCTTGACTCAGTGTAATAATATTTTCCCAGTTTGGAGAAAATGTCATTCCTCAGCACTCATTCACACCCGCGGCCTCCATTTCACTGCAGAGTGGATCTGATAGCAGCACATAGCAGAGCGGTGTTAACCCAATAACATGCCGATAACTCGCTGCCTGTGTGATGTGTGCTGGGGCAGGAAAACTAAACTTGCTTTGCCTGGAGGCCACTTTTGCAAAATGACTGGAGGCCAGGGGCCAACCGCAGCAGCCTCAGACATGTTTCTAAGATTTATGGACATTTCTAGGGTTTGGTATATTTCTAGGATTTTAGGATGTTTCAAAGATTTGGTATAGATCTAGGATCTTAGGACTTTTCTGTAATTCTAGGATGTTTCCAAGATTTTAGGACATTTATAGGATTTTAGGATGTTTCTCGGATTTTAGGTCATTTCTAGGATTTCAGAGCATTTCTGAGATGTTGGACGTTTCAAGGATTTAATGACATTTCAAGGATTTTAGGACATCAGGAGATTAGCTAAGACCTCTATAAGCGGTGCGGGGGATCCTCCACTGGCACTTTTTGGATAAATAAGCTCTATTTTGATTTTGTTTCATGCACTCTGGCACCTTATGTATACTAAAAGTACAAAACAATGCCCAGTGTGAATCACGTTATTTTTTTTGTGAACTGGAAAATGATTTGCCTGTGGGCCCTAAGTTGAGTATCACTGCACTATAATATGACAGTGACTGTGTGTGTGTGTGTGTGTGTGTGTGTGTGTGTGTGCGTGTGTGTGTGTGTGTGTGCAGCTATCTGTTTCCATACTGGGTTTTGTCGCGGCCTCATATAAATGATTTTACACTCTCTCAAGGGTAATGTTAGGTAAATGATTTACCTCCTTGCTATTGTTCAGTTTCTTATGTCTGCATGTGTGTGTGACTTTATATTTCCTGCAAGTGTGTGTCTGTACACGCCTCATGCTCCTATGTGACATGATTTCTTACTCACACAGCATGTATAATGCATATCCCAAATTATATGTTACATGTTTGTCTGCTTTTTTTCCCTCTCCAAGCAAGGGTGAGCAGACATTCTAATGCAAAGGCGCTGGAACTCCAGTGCTTTATTTGGCCGCATATAAGACCAATTTCGGGCAGATTTATGACATCTGCAGTCAGGTTATTTCACCAAATCCCCAGACAGGACACAATTCACGGCTGTTGTGTGTGATACCTGCTCTGTTTTCAAATCTGAGAGCCACAGCGTTGCAGGCGTGTCGGGGGAGCTGTAAGGAGCAACCCTCTATATTTTTCAGCAGCCCACTTCTTATTTAGCTGAAAAAGAAAAAAAGCCCCGGGCAACTTTATTACACCCTCCCTCAATTACACCATCGTCATAAAACAACACACATTTAATCACAGCCTTTGTGAACATGATGAAGTAGTTCATCACAAAGACACGCCAGGTCTTAACAATGGAAACATACATTTCAGAATGGACAGATATTAGATACGTGTCAATAAAAAAGATATAGGCCTCACCCCAGTGCCAAAGCGGCCCATGAATTATTATTAGGGAAGGGGATGGCACATTTCATAACTTATCCAACTCAGGGGGAGTCTTATGCTCTCCAGGGAGAAAGCAGCATCCTCAGGGTGTGCTGGCAGGGGGAGGCGGGCCGGGCGGATGCTGCCCCACAGGGGGATTCATGTGCTTTAAAGAAACAGTGACAATCCATGTTGGGAATACAGAGTATTAGAAAAGTCCCCATGGTGAGGAGACTCTCCAGACAAAGAGAGGAGTCTATTGTGGGTGCATGAGGATTCACAGTGACTGGTTTTCCCACTGGGAAGATGGCTATAATACCTACATGACACCATTGTGACTTGACATATAGGCTACAGATAAAAGCCAACATGTAACTTAAAAACCTCTTTTTTTTTAAAAATGAACAAATCGCTGACCTCACCTTTGTTTAATTGGTGTATTTAATCCGTAATTGCAGTTTCTCCAATGGCCACTAGAGACTGTCAATCTCCATAGACCACCAATGTTAAAATGTATGTCCACTTTGAGTGAAAAGCGCTCTGTCTCAAGATGAGCTTCCATTAAAGATTTGCACAAAACTTAAGCAATATTTTCCAAATGTGAATAAAACACAACTGGGAGATGACTGCGATTCCATTAAGCGATGTTCTGTGATTTCACCTCTCACAATGACATTCCAAGAAGCATGGTGATAGATGTTCAAAACATTAACAGGTTTATGTCTACTGCAGTCACCGCACTAGCCGTCATTATTTCCAATCCAATGAAAAGACAAGCCCCTTATCCGTGGGAGCACCCACATATGAGGGATTTCTGGGAGGCGATAGTCCACAATTTCACTGAGGAATTGTGGATTCAAATATGGCTTTTTCAAATCACCTGAGATAGCACCTCTTATGAGCATAAAAACTTTTTTTGTCAAAACTGACATGTTCCTATATGGCATATTTTTCATTCCCAATTTCAATTTGCGCAATTTAAGGGTTAACGGAAACCCGCTTCTTGTCAGGTCAAACTGTCTTGTCCAAGTTTGGTCACTTCTGATAGTGACAGCCAAAATGCAGAACTCAAGGCTTCAAAACATGTGCTTACCTGGCACATACACCAAAATTGTTTCTGTCTTTTGTGTTTACTTCCACGGTATGCAGCCCTCTGAATATGCACAGTAGTGTTTCTCCCACAGGCCCTCCCTGTGAGTTCCTGTTCCGGTCATAGACTTTTCAGTGGCTTTACTCAGCTTGAGGAAAGTTTTACTAACATCAAAACACCATGGATCAAAAAATTCATAATAGAATAGACTTGTAATTTGCAGTTGGAGTTGTCCTGTCAACAGTGTTACAGATGTCTCTTTTACAATAGTGTTCTATGGGGAAACTGCTTTTTGGCCTCAGGGGATTTTTTGCTGCAATACCATGAGTGGCCATTGGAAAAAAAAAATGTTGCAAGGCTGAGTGGCTTTCCTGGGGGCTGCCAGAAACCAGTGGGTTACCTCATGGTGGTTATGTTCATTATTTTATAGTCTCTGGTTAAATTGTTATGAGGCAGTGTCCATATAGAAACTCAAAAAGAAGAGTTTTTTCGTTCTTTTGTGTTTTGATTGTTCTTATTTACACTGCAGAAAATTAAATGGCCCACCATGGTCCACAGAACAACTAGTGTGCTGTCTCTAGAGTTTCCATTGCTCTTTGACTCTGCAGTGACAGCTGTGGACAGACAGCAAGCACAACATAAGATTTACAGATGCTTCATTGTTGTATTTTGCTTGGTTCAGATTTTGAAAGGCAAGTGTGGCAGGTTTGCAGGGCTCAGTACAAAAGTTGAGTAGAGCCTATCAGCAAATGTGTCCTCCAGTGTGTATCAAAAATTGTTTCTTTTAAACATAGATTGTCTTCACCAGGAAATACCAGCATGAGTTGTTTTTCAAAACAATCCACTTTCCTAACATGACAAATCTTGTGGTCATGAAAAAGGAATTTCAGAAATAGAAGAACCTCTTCTAGACCATTCAAACATGCATCCTCAGAAACTGGGACAGTAACAGGTAGCTGATTATTGTGAATGGGACATGACGTTGCGTTGAGACTCAAATGGCCCCCAGCAGGCCTTGAGGGGAAATTTATGTAAATGTCCTCTGACGTGAGCATCAACCAGGCAAGACCCAATCATGTTTTTGTTTTTTTTTATTCGCATGGAAACAGAAGCAGAATAATTGTTTACTTCTCTGTTCCATGAGTGGAGTAGGGGGTTGCTTCATGCAGGGATACGGGGTGTTATTGTGGTGGTGGATGATTGACGAACAAAAACTTGTTCAGACATGTAGGATCAGACACAAACAATTGCAACTAATATAGATTTGTCATAGAAAAAGAACAAACTTGATGGAAAAGGTGTAATGATGTATTAACATAGATAAATAGATTTGAAGCTTATGATTAGAGTTATTTTAGCAATTCTAAAGTTGCACTGTGTTTTAATAGTGAGTAGGCTAGGGCGGTATGTAATATTTCATATCTTCATACATTCCGGAAACTTCAGGACAGTTTTTATGACACTATTGAAAAACATACCTTCAAGATTTTAATACGCTGGTATACCATAATACTGTGATACCACCTAATAGTTAGGACTCAATTTCCCAGAAATCCTTTCATGCGCCATCTATAGTATACAGTCAGTAAAGTCATGTTTACCTACAAAGATGGTCACTTCTTTGAAAAGAATACTTTAAAAAAATGGTGTCTTTACTCATTTAAACTCATTTTCCTGTTTGAGTTTGTAACTTCCTTCAGGGCTGAGATGATTTCCCATCAACAGGAGCTATGGATTGTATCAACATGTGGTCAAGTCCAGAGGATAGTCCCATGTTTCCCCCAAACATTTTACTTGTATTTTGCTATGTTTTTCTTGAGTGTGCTACATTTTGGATCTTCAGTAATCAATATTAATCACACTCGAGACATATAACAAAAAGGAGGCCACGAGATAAAAGGACAGAGAGAAAGAAATGCAATTGTGAGAAACAATAAGGGATAAAAGACTTCACATCAAAGAAGCAAACTCTATTTTTAGTGTAAAGGATTGATTTGCAAGGTGATGCGGCACCATGGACAGCACAAAACACTCTCACAACATCTCGCCATAGGAAGACGAGGAGGCGAGCAAACAGAAACAAAGATTAGAAGGCACCCACAGACAGTGATTTTGATTGAGAGAAAGAGAGGGGGAAGAGGGGATTTTCAGCAGGGATGTGGAACGATAGAGGGAAAGAGTGTGTCCAGGGGGTGAGGAAGACGAGCCACAGCCGAAGCGCAGGTAGCGAGTCAGTGGGTGAGAGAGCTAGAGGAGGGCTGGGAGAAAGAGAGAGGGAGGGAGAGGGAGTTTGTATTGCATTCGTATTGCATCAGTTCAGAGTAACAAGATTTGGAGATGCAGGCTCAGACATACTAATAGGTTTTGCACTGACGTCTAAGCCCCCCCCCCCCCCCCACCACACACACACACGACATAATAGACAGTTCTACTCAGTAACACAGTTTGCTCGCTACTCACATTTAGCCCCTGTTGATACCTTTTTACAGACATAACTGTGTGTGTGAGAGAGCGACAGAAAGAAAAGGAATGACCAGCCCCCCCACACACACACACACACATATACACACACACACACACACACACACACACACACACACACACACACACAGTCAAGGAGATACCAAATAATCCCTTGCGAAAGAGGCCGATAAAGACAGTGACCTTGAGCCGTGGCGGATTGAACCATCAGCAGAGGAAATAAACACGAGCAAGGCCACCATAAGAACATGCGACATCTCCACTGAGCAAATCTAATTTAGCCTCCTTCTTATTGTCCAGCCTTTTGTGAACGCACCATCACCATTGTTCATCCCACAATCTGAGGAGATACTTGGTACTTTTCATGCACTGTAAAATTTGACAAGTTGATCTTACTGAAAATAATCTTGGATATTGTCTGCTTTGAGACTAATAGTTATATTTACTTACATTTTTCAGGACATTTGGTTTCCTAGATTTTTTTAAGTAAAATCAACTTGTCAGATTACAGTGCACTTGGTTTACTGAAGTCGCTAAAACTTAAAAAAAATGGTTTAATTTAACTTGTCATTTTTTAGTTGCAACAACTTCACCCAATTAAGTAAATAGAGCTCATTGCTTAGTAAACGTAACAGTTGGATGTAAATAAACATGAATTAAGACTAATAGTTATTTATATTTTTCAAGGCAATAGGTTTTCTAGATTTCTTTAAAGTAAAATCAACTTGTCAGATTTTACAGTGTGGTGAGCTTGAAAAAGCATCTCGTATATTAATCTCAGCATTAAAAAGGGGAGCAGGGATTGTGGAGCATTTTCTTGTTTTCAAGTGGAATGATCACTTTAATCTCCTCGCTTTTACGACAAACAATCGAGGACGGATACAGGCAGAGACACTGATATCTGGTCAGTTTTAATTTCGGTTCCAAAAGAGGTTTGACATATTTGTTTTCAAGAGGAAAACTGATCCCAGGACTGTACTCGAGGGCAGCTTAAACCAGCACTCCAAAACAGCATGTGTTGCCGTCATGTTGCAACATCCTGGGTATTTTTAGCCTTGGCCATAAAAAGAAAAACAGCTAATTTTTCTCATCTTCTGGCATAACATTTTATGTAAATGCACAAACATAACATCAGAAAAGCAGGGACCATTACCACCTCTTCAAAGACACAATAAATTAAGCGGAGATGCGCTCTGTTTTTCAGACTCTCATATAAAATTACCCTGCAACATTCATGTTTTTAACAGAAACAGAATGAGGCAAATTTAAATCAATGAATGAATACTTTTTTTTAACATCCTACAGCTATAAAACAGCTTCAAGTTGATCTGTTGTCTTTTCTTTCTGTTTTTTTCGTCCAACAAACTGTTAAATTCCAATTCAGCCCGGGTTTAACTCCCCCGACATTTGTTTCTCTCAAAGAACTCACCCCCTTTCTTCTATTCTCTCTCTTCTTTTTTAAGCGCGCGAGTTCTTTCAGGTCGAAATGGTACCTTAAGTGTAAAGAAGAGAGACAGTGAATCAATAATCAAAGCTCACCGTCTTTATGCCCAAAGGCGAACGGTTTCTCCCTTCTCTGTCTGTGCTGAGGATCATTCATTGTGTATAAGAGGCATTGCTAATGCCTCGCTCTATGAGCAATAAGAGGAGCCCAAACACATTCCTTTTCTTCTCCCTGAGCTTTCGAGTTGATCCTTGTTGTCTCAGTGTCTTGTGATGGGAAATCCAGCCCCACAAGAAAGGAGATCTCTTCGCTGGATGATAGAGCACTGTGGGTTTTGTTAATTTGCTTTATAGATAAAGGCGAGGGATTGCCCCAGGTGAAACAGGTAGCGCGTCAGATCTCTTTAAAGCCTAATCTGATAGAGTGTGTTCGACTGCTTTGCAATGATAAGAGTGTCGGGCGTTTTGGAAGTGTTCACTGTGGGTGGAAGGAACGCAAACTGCGACTAAACACTAACATACACACACAAGGCGAAATTCACGAGGCCTTGAATATATAACTAATTAAGTAGTGATTAGCACTAATGGCACCTATTGATTGTTGCAGGCTGACGTAATGGCAGAAGGTAATCTGGTTAGTATCAGGGTGCTGAGGGAGGGAAGGCCTGCAAATTGAACCCTGCTGAACCTAAAGTGGTTAAAGGCTCCCTTGGTTGTTTGTTTGGCACATCATGCTTTTATGGTATTTAAGCAGAAATCAATTGACCACGCATGAAAACCCTCCCTCCAACAGCCACTGTCCAATCTTGGCTTTGTAACTGTAACTAGGCTCTGATGGCCTTGGGATTTCTTTGTTGTTATTTTGCTTTTTTCTTTTTCAAAACCAGAAGTGAAAGAAATTGATTAAAATGTGTGTTTTTCAGCACTTGCTCCAGCTGCAAGTGTTAGTGTATCTGACTTATATCTATTCAGCTCCTCTAAACCAGCTTCACTTCCAAGCCGGTACTTCATTAGTAATAGGGATGTAACATCAGGGTATACTACATTTCCAACACATTCATCCCAATTTGTCCCAACTCATCCCAATTTGTCATATATTGCTGCTTTGTCAGTGGACAGCGTCTACATATTACACTCTGCGTCTGCTGGTGAAGCACAGGGATGCCACAACCAAAACCGGGATGTCAACAAAAGCACATGGTAACAATTAGGCTAAAAACCCAGCTAGTAGGAAACTTTCCCACAACATTGGCTAACGTTACCTACAAGTTGCAGCAATGTTTTAAAGAAAAATGATTGAATCTACCTTTTCAAATAACAAAGGAAGAACATTTTCAAATCAACATTTCCAGAGCATGTTATTGAGGCCTGAGATTACAGAACATTTTTTATGAAAATGTAATGTCAATTTTTATGATTTTTTTTTATATTTATAGAGAATGTTACCTTACTTTGAGAGGAACATTCTGGGAACTGAAAGAAAACTTGCTGCTGAAAAAATTGCTAAAATACTGCATTGGTTGCATTGTACCATTCTCAGAATGTTTTTAAAAATCAAAAATTGCTAGCTGGGAAGGCACTGATGGTTGGGTTTAGGAAAAAACATGATGGTTTGGCAGTACATTCATACAGGAAGCAAACACCAGGCTCTGGATGAAAGTCCCGGGATTGTTGGACCCATCCACCTCCCCTCCTGTCCGCCCCATAAGCAGCCTCACACTCCGTAAATCATGTCAGTACCGGCAGGGTGAAACCCTGACGCCATCCAGCGGTGTTCCATAAGATCGCAACAACTTTCATAAGGCTGCTTTATCAACTGACAACATATTTCCACGTGTCATGCTGCCACTCCAGGTGCTGACCAGCGGCATATCATAACACCTCAGAAAGTTCCATATGGCCCCATTGCAAACTGACGCTGCCCAACGGTTTATCGTAGTGCCATGAAAGGTGGCTTTTGGCATTGATATCTTACACATAAATCACTGACAAATCAGCTGTAGCTGATGAATGAGAATGGGCTGACATTTCCGGGGTGCTACCATATTTAAGGTTTAGCTAACATTAGCAGCTCTGTCCTCCTCTTTATTCAAGTTTGGGGAAGTTTGCGCTTCAGCGACAACAGCCAATCTCGTTTTGAGATAGCATTATATTCACTAGATAAATATTTCTTGTCCTAAAAGCTGTCCGCTAATCATCCTGTTAATATGGCACAATGCCCTCGTTTTGCCTTGGTTATGTATGAAAGCTTCAACTTGATTATGTTAGAATAAAATAACTAGCTAATAATGCATTTTCCCCACACATACTTGGAAAACTAGGACTATTTATATTATATATATCCATCAAATGCATGTTTCTTTTTAAAATGAGCCAGCTGGAAATATTTAAAAGGAAGACAGACACACAAAGTGCGTACATACTACAATACTTTTTCATATGCCAGAAAAAGATGTAGTAAGTGTCTATATAGAGTATGTCATCCTCTTCATAGTGGAAGATTTATTAGCCCCAAACAGATGACAGCTCAGTGACAGCTGACAAGAGCCACAATGATGGATGACAGCGCATACATCTGACTGATGACCAGTCGAATAATAACAAAGAATTATTGTTTAAATGAACAAAATAATCATGGAAATTACCAACAACAAAAGAACGTAATTAAACAATGACAACACAACATTTTACTGTCATATGTTAGGATCTACAAGCTTAACAGTAATGATTTATAAGTTAAAACTAGCTAGCTAGCTACAGCTGTTAAATCCTGCTCGCAGCATTTGACAAAATGGACAGTCACTGGCCAGATATCAGATGCTTTCACTCGTATAAATCATTGCCTCTGTCTTTTTATTCACCTCTTTGGTTAGTTACTTTTAGTCTCTTTTTTTCCATAAAAAAGAGACTAAAAGCTATTTTCATATTATTATTAATATTATTACTACCTTATTTTTCTTAGCTGCAGACACGTATGCACCTAAACACATATACAGTATATAAATGACCACCCATAACAGAAAAAATAATAAGTAAAATAACTGGTTTGCATATCAGCAACAGTAGGAATACTATCATGCCTGATCATTTTTTGTATATTTGTTGTTGTTTTTTGTTTTTGTCCTATCTTGTCCAGTCCAGTCTTGTCTAAATTTCTGTTTCAATCTACCTCCGTGTATGCAATGTCTGTCATTAATCTGTTTTTGTTATTGTTTCTGTACTGTTTTTTTGCACTCACTAATAAAATATAAAATTTAACAATAACAACAATAATTGTCAGTAATTCAGGACCCGTTGTTTCAAAATGTACCATGAGTGGTAAATCCCTTCATTTATCATTGTAAACAGCATATAATAGTGTGTGCTGTGTGAGGACAGAATGCAGCCGTAGCGCAGTGGGCGGGTTAGCTAACAGTTAGTTTCCACGAATAGCCTAAAACATGACTTGGAAGACAAAAATCTGCTCTGAAATTTTGATGTTGACAAACTTTCCTGCATGCTCGTCTGGCTCGGACAGCTTTCAATCGTGATCTGAAAGTGCATCGGCTCACAGACGGCTGAGTGAGCCGTGACCTTTCAGAACTTCCAGGTCAGAGGTCGGTCATAATCTGCCTATCACCATTCCTGTCATAACCCGTCTGACATTTCACTGGCTCTGGCTCCAAATGTCAAGCCATAATCTGTAAGGGTGAGCGCTGCCATGCCGCTGCTCTTCTGCTTCTCACTGATACATTTCCCTGTTTACTCCACTGCTTTCTCTCTGTTTCAGCATTTTTCTGAGGATTTGGTCTCATAAACAAGCTGGATGTGTTTATGATATCCAATTCTGTCTGAAATGAAATTGGAAACTGTCCACTAGGTTCAAGCGAGTTATCTTTCCTTCTCCTCAGCTGCTGAGTGAGTTTTTGAAAATTCGTGCGGGAGGTCAACGGCGGCCTGCATCTTTGTTTGTATGAGATAGACGGAAGGTAAATGAGTATTGTTGCTGGTGTCTGCTTCTATTCTGAGCCGCTGGAAAGATGGAGGGAGATCATTTGGTGCCTGTGTCCCCCCTCGTAATGGGGAAATGGATTGTGAGAGAACAGAGTGTCGAGCTTCATTTATGCCTTGATTTCTCAATCTCTTTATTTATAATTCCCACACATGGCTGAGGCGGCATGCCAAATTCGTGCACGTGTGTGCGTGAATCTGTTTGATCTCTGGATGCATTGCAAACTGGTAATACATACTCATTAAACTTTAATATATACAGTATACTGTAGCATATATGTAGGTGCAAAAGTGGTCATTGCATTTCCAATGAGATTTTGAAGAAGTCATTTGGCAGTTCTAGAGGTAATGTGGAATGTGGGCTGTTATTTATGGAATTGTACTTTTTGACCTTTTGTATCCGCTGCTGTCCTTCACACTTGGAGATGTGCCAGAGAACATTTTCCAGTTCATATGTACTGGAGGGTCATTTCGCTCTCATACACTTTATATTTCATCCAAACTTTCCACCAAAGAAGTAGTCCTTATGAAAACTGAGAGCTATGCGTTTTCCCAAGTCATCGGTACACTGGGCCTCGTGCAAGAAATGAGATACAGACAATTTTTCTCTTATTTTTTGCACGTATCCAGAATTTGTTTTTATTTTGGTTATTAGCCATTGATTTGGGTGATTCTCCAATGTTTTCTTATTTTTAACTAAAATTTCATGAGTGGTCAAGAGCACATCCCGCTTTCACCAATGTAAGTAAAATAAGTTTTATGTTTGAAAAATATTTTTTAAAAATGCATGAATATAGTAATTAGAATGACTGTAATATTAAATTTCAGAGCTAAAGAAACATATATATATATATATAAATCTGAGGAACTTTTACGTGAGTATTCTAATCTCATGACACTTTCTTCTTCTACTCCACTACACTTCAGAGGGAAATATTGTATTTTTTACAATATTTTAAGATATTTTTGCGCACAAACCAAGCATTATAAAAGTATATAAGTGCAGCTGCATGAAAAATTAAATTAGTTGCCAATATATTTTATCATACGTTTATTAGAAATTAAATTGGCAACTAATTTAATTTTTCATGCAAAAAAAAATTAAATGGCTCCAGCTTTTCATATATACTGTATCTATGAGGAATTACTGCTTTTTATGTTAATTCTTTCGTTTATGTTGATTAATTACATTTATTTAACATTTTTGTATGCCTACTTTTACTTTAATACTTCAGTACATTTCCCTGAAATAACATTTGCTTTGAGTTTATTTAACAGTGGGCCGACATTGATTTCACCACTGCTGCAGAAGTTCTTACAGCCATCATACGATGTATCATGCGAACACAACCACTTCTCCAGCTGCGTTCTCATGTGATGATGTACAGCAGCGTGTCGTGCAGATGCAAAATGTGGCTTTTGGTATTGGGATCTTACACCAAAAGCACTGTCTAAGAGGCGGTATTTGCCGACTTCGGAATGAGAACAGGCTGGGGGAGCATTTTTAAGACGATGTACGACAGCCGACAAGCACTTCCTTTAAAGTGAACTAACCCCATTAGAGTTGGATTTTCAAAACCTGCATATTCAGATATCACTATTTTGTGATTAAGGTGAATCGAACCTTTAAATTGAGATGCATGAACTGTGACCTCAATTCAGTCATCATCATATGGTTGAAGATCAACTATCCAGTTAAAAAAGAATTAATTCATGCCCCCCAAGACATCCCATCTTCATGTAACATGCATCACATATTGATACCACTTTCCATTCCTGTTAATGCCTCTTACTTTGATGTAATGCATGAATTTAGGTCATGAGGTTTTATGGCAGCACTTTAAAGGTTGGTAAAATCTGTTCCTGCAAATAAAAAGCTAAGTAAACCCAGTTTTTCTGGGTTTATCCTCCCCTACATCCCCTGTTCCCATTCTTTCATCAATCAGCCAACACCCACTTCTTGTCATGTACATGTCACGGCTGTTAGCACGGATTCTGACGCATTCAGATACCTGAAGCGCTATGAGAAATGTCAGATCTCTTCCACAGCCGTGCAGAAAGTGTGTGTTGGAGACGTTGAGGAAGTTTGCCACGAGGCAAAGAGTGCCACCCCATCTTCCAAGCCCGAGGCTAAGACATCAGCTCCAGCTCCCCATCAGGAGGCCCAGGCATCTTGGCTTGAACTGCATGCAAACACCAACTCACAGCAAGCCCCTGCCATTTAACTGCTCTACATATAGATGCCAAACACATCACACCCCCCTGGACGACCGCCTCGCATTAGATCCCACTCCGCCTTTTTTTTCCGCCTCAGTATATGTTGAAGGTGTGGAGTGAGCGCTCAATCGTTGTGACATATATAGGTCCTGTGTGTTTAATGGTGTGTGTGTGTGTGTGTGTGTTTCAGTAAGAAATGGTATGGGGCTGGGGTGCACTTAAATGCGCTTGTGTCAATCACGGAGACACACATAGATTACGATCACTTCCCCTCAATTACACTTGATAAAAAGCGAGGAGGAGAATTGAGGAAGAAGAATGGGAAAACGGTAGGAGAGGAAAGATCTCAATTATAAAAATGGAACTCGTTCCGAAGCTTCAAAGGCGAATCACAGTTCTACCATTTCATTTTCAGGTCGTTCGGGATTACTGTCACATATATATCATGTGTATATATCATTCGGCTGGCGCGGCTGCTAATGTTCTCACGGCGTGTGTTTTACGCAGGAGAAACAGAGATATCAGCCTGTATGGCCTACATTTATTACTCTGATCCATAATATGACATTATTGCATCATCTGTCCACCCAACATTTCTCCAGCCCTAAGGCACTCGTAACTGCAGTGACAGACGGCGACTGCGTGTGTATGTGTTTTTAGGCGTGTGTGTTTGCACATATGTGTGTGTGGGCCCTTGTGAACAAGCTGGAAGCGTGGCACGCGTTGTGTTTGAATTGATGGCCAATCGTTGCGAGTTTGTATGTCCATATGTTTCAACCCGCAGCTACATCCACCATCTGTCCCAGTATGATGCTAATTTAGCTCTCCTGTCATAATCAACTGTCTCTCTATTCCCCACTGTCTCCTGCTTTGTTGCCGGAGTGCTGTTGCGCACTTGCTACCAGGCCACTTCCTGGATCCTGTAAGCAGTGCTGTCGGTTAGAAGTAAGAGCCCTGAGGACAGTGTGTGTGTGTGTGTGTGTGTGTGTGTGTGTGTGTGTGTGTGTGTTATGGAGGGAAGGTATAGGGTTCAGCAGCTCTCCGGCTCGTCTCAAGTGTAGCCCAGGGAAGCATGTCAGGATATTCTCTGGATAATCACTCAAAGCCGACCTGTTTACCCGTTCCTCAGAGCCGGGGGAGGGTGGTAAACCTGTGGAGTAGTTTGCTCATGGAGGTCACAAGGGTGAAGGGTGAAAAAATGTGTGTGTATGGGGAGGGGTTACTGCTAATGTGCCATTTTGTATTAAGTGAGAGAGTGTAAGTTTAAGACACAAATGCACACTCCTACTGCTTTGCACACAAGTCTACAGGGAAATGCAAGGCCAACAACATCACATATGCATTAACACAAATACATGAAGAATGCCCCTCAAGTTGTTTTGTTAGCGTTTCTGTGTGTTGTTGATATATGGCTTCCACTTTGAATGTAGAGTTTGAACTTGCACTTGTAGATGTTGCGACATACTGTGTTCACTGACAATGGTTTTCCGAAGTGTTACTGAGCCCACGTGGTAATATCCTTTACAGAATGATGTAGGTTTTTAATGCAGTGCCACTTGAGGGATCGAAGGTCACGGGCATTCAATGTTGGTTTTCGGCCTTGCCGCTTAAGTGCAGAGATTTCTCCAGATTCTCTGAATCTTTTGATGATATTATAGTATGTAGATGATGAAATCATGACATGACACTCACCTGTTTCCAATTAACCTGTTCACCTGTGGAATGTTCCAAACAGGTGTTTTTTGAGCGTTCCTCAACTTCCCCAGTCTTTTGTTGCCCCTGTCCCAGCTTCTTTGGAACATGTTGCAGGTATCGAATTCAATTGAGTGACTATTTGCAAAAAAACAGTAAAGTTTATCAGTTTTAACATTAAATATCTTGTCTTTGTAGTGTATTCAATTGAATATAGGTTGAAAAGGATTCGCAAATCATTGTATTCTGTTTTTATTTACGTTTTACACAACTTCCCAACTTCATTGGAATTTTGGTTTTTATGATTATGTTTAGGATGGCTCCAGCTCATCATCAAGCCGTGATTTCAGTCCTGCCCAAAATATTCTGGAAACAAAAACAGTGAAAAACAGTTTAACACTCTAACTCCACAATTCACTACTAAATCGTCTGAAGTCTTTTCACATGTTATGAGCAAGTATTTTCTTACATCTATCATGCATTTAGAAAGAACTTTATGATTTGACTTTATCTGGAATTTTGTCTGAGCAATGTTTCAAAATTGAACCTGAAATAATTAAACTTTCTATTTATTCATTTAGTTAATCTTTATTTAACCAGGTTGCTCCCACTGAGATTAAGAATCTCCTTTTTAAAGGGAGACCTGGCCTAGACAGTGAGCAGTGCAATCACAAAGTTGCAGACAGAGACACAAAAGGTGACAAAACACAATTGGGAGGCAGTTGTACAACCAGGCAGTCTAAAAACATCCTCATCCTATAGAATCTGCATCTAAGTCTTTCATTTAGATTTAAAAACATTAATGTCACCAGCTCCCTGAGTTTCAAGTCATTTTGCAATAAAATCCAGGCTGAGGGTGCTGAATACCCAAAAGCCCTTTTCACAGTGTCTGTCAGAGCTTTTGGGACCAAGAGCATAGAGGTCCTGAATGAGTAAATGAATGAATGCATGAATGAATGAATGAATGAATGAATGAATAGCGTCCGGTGCTTTTCTGCGTGATAAAAACTCATCCTAGGCCATCCTACCTGAGAGGTCAGATCAATTATCAGCTGTCAAAAGTCATATTTGTCAACCAAAAATTTTCATTGTTAATATCTGTCTTAATGAGTGACGTTCAGCAAAGCAATCTATTGCCTGAGCCAGCACACCTATCATAGATATCGTCGCTGTATTTCTTTCTACAAGTCACCATCTGTGTAGCACAGCTCAAAGGACTTGCCTTGGGGGACAGATATTGACACAACGCGACGCATCAAGAGGGGGCAGTAATTAACACAGCATACTACTGTGTTGTTGGTGCACTCCTGCTTTCCCCTCAAAACTCTGCAAAGCTGTCATGAAACCAAAGCCACGTCTGAGTGGCGCACACTCGTTGATCATGTTTGAAGGTAAAGACTTTCTGCGAAGACAGTGCTCACCAGGGGGACACGCTGAAAGGGAGACAGTGTGTGTGGCACACGGTGAAAGACCCTTGTAGAGGTAGAAAGATAAAGACAGAAGGCAGAGGAATGGGTGATTGAGACAAAAGCAGATGAGGGGAGAGTTGAGTGTGTCCTGTCTGATAAACAGGAACATGGCTCATCATTACAGGAAGCACCTGGGGAGCACTGAAGCCCATCTGCCAGCTAATACATACTAATGCTCACACTGCACCACACAGTCACCATCAAAGCCACAGGACACGGACATGGCATGTACACTCTACAGCACATTTATTAAAACACAGGAGTGAGGTAATTCAAAGCAGGATTTCAAAGATGCACTGTGGTTACTGTGAGAAAAATAATTAGCTACCTGTGCCATGAAGGTTCCATCTTTGGTTCCGTTTCCGGTTCTATTTCTTTTTCGTGTGTTTTCGGCAGAATTATTGTAACTACTGGCCTGATGTTGATGAAACTTGGTTGAAGAGTGTAGCATAGAAAAACCTTAGATTTAGAAAGGGATCTGGATCACAGGGCGGATACTTCAGATACGTTTGGCTGGATTGCAGAATACAAAGTCAGCTCTGTAAACACAAAAATCTGTCCGTGAATGAGTGATGAAGTTACACTATTGGTCGGAGTGAGTAATGACGAGTGATGATGATTGACCGTTGCTCTTTTGAAATGAACAGGCACTGACAAAGCTGTAGGCTCAGACACTCCTTACATCCTCAGGGGGACTTTTGCTTTCAGCCATTCTGTTCATGACTGCTGTTCATTCAGTCTGAATCTGGTCCAGTCATGAAGGGACTGACATGCACCAGCTCCAGAAATGTAACTACCTGTCCTTGACAAGATCTTGACACAAAAAGCTAACTTTTGGGTCCGCATGATACACCGCAGGACGACATCAGATAAGAATGCTGCGGACAGAACTGATCCTGGTGTTATTATAAGCCAGCAGACAGCCAGATAGCACTTGCCGCATCTGCATTATACGCCACTGGATGGTGTCAGGTTGAAACGCTGCTGGTAAAGTTGTAATATAAGCAGCACATAGATCGCCCATAGTTAGGAGAAGCGGTGGTGGATGGATGGAAAAACATCCAGACTTTCCTGCAGGAGTATGGTGCTCGCGTCCCATCTGAATGTGATTTTTTTTTGCGATACCTTACCATGTGCCTTCTTTGCTTAAACCTAACCACCTGTGCCTTTGTTGCCTAATCTTAAATATGTGCTTTTGTTGACTTCCCGGCTTTGGTTGCCATGTGCTTATGTTGATGTCCTCGCATTGGTTGCCATGTGCTTTTGTTTCCTATACATAATCATATCCCGAAGCGACCTCTAGCTCAACTGGTAGAGTGGGCGCCCAATATGGCTGAGGCAGCAGCCCCAGTTCGAGTCTGGCCTGTGGCCCTTTGCTGCATGTCATTCCCCCCTTCTCTCTCCCAACTTTCCTGTCAATCTCAGACAGTCCTACCAATAACGGGAAAATGCCCCAAAAAATAATCTTAAAAAAAAAAAAACAATCATATCCCACCATTTGCTTTTGTTGACATCCTGGTTGCGGCCTCCTATACGTCAACAGCAGACACAGAAGGATACCTAAAGCGTAATGTGGAGATGTGGAAGTCCACTGACAAAGTGGCAATATGTGATGACTTGGGATGAGAATGTGTTGGTTAAATTGCACAAAATGGAGCTGGATCAGTGGGTACAGCTCCAGAGGAAGCAGTTCCCTTCTGGTGTGTGAGTATGTCTAAGTGTATTCTTCATATTAAGATGTATTTATAAGAATATTTTGGCTGGACTGCAACAACAGGGTCAGCACCGTAAGCTAAAGTATGTGACTGAGGGAATGCTGCCAATTCCTGCTTAAAATTAAGGGCCATCGTTTCATACACAATTCAACCATATCAGTTTTGATCAAGTCTTGTTCACTTTTACTTATATTTTATGACAGATCATTTGGCCTGGATGAAGGTCTGCACTCTCTGAGTTCCCTCATAGATGTTGCACCAGTTGACAGTAAACCCATGTAACAATGTATACTATGCAGTAAAAATAAAAAGCAGCGTCTGCAGGTGTCCATAGCTTCTGCCTACATTGTTTTCTCAAATCAGCAGCTAAATGTCCTGGTGATCTTAAAACTGCTTTCAAATCTGTTTGAGCTGTACAAACATCATACAAACCTAATGGGTTGGACTTGGCCACCTGCATGTACAGTCTGCTGCCATCCATCAAACGCTTGCTGGGATTTTCTTTTTCCTTTTCTTCCTTTTTTCCCTATAATGTGTACACTTTGTTGGCACCCCGAACAACATTTTGGCTCGCTTACTGTTGCCCTATTTTCCTCTCTCTTTTTCCTCATTAACCGAAAAACACGAGTGTAAAGGATAGTCCGTCACATGGCGCAGTTTACTGTGTCAGGATGATTTCAAACAGGTCCAAATCCCAGAGCAGTTCGGTTTGACACCCACTCAGGCGTGCTATTGCCTTTGATTTTGTGTTTAGTTTGTTTTTTGTGCTTGTGTGTGTGTGAGAGGGGTGTCAGTGGTGTAAACAGTGAATGTCCCCGGTGTCTAGAGGTATTACACTGAAGCGCGGCCATGCATACAGGCCTGCGAGGGCCTTTCTGAATCAGTGGACAGGACCGGAGCGACCTTTTCAACACACATTAAAACAGGGTCACCTCACTGAGATGCAGGTTTGTTGGAGAGCGACACGGAGACTCAGATGAGGAGGGGGTAGGGGTTGCATGTAAATGCCCTCTTCACTATACCTTGTGAAAATGTGCCCTTTCACCCCTATATTCCCATGTGCATCTGTCCATATATATTTGCGTTTCCCAGCTCAGGAGAAAACGCATAAACTGTACTCGGTCACGATATGCTGTCACATATATTGGGTTGATTTGCTTGGAAAGTTGCACAGCATGAGTGGTAATCAGAAGTGAATACACTGCAGTAAGGGCAGTGTTGTATGTGCATCGATCAGAGTGGTCCTGCAGCCATTTTTGATATAAACTTTTTTATCTAATCACAAAGCTGGCCCTGCATCCCCTTATAGGCCAGAATAAAACACATGCATGGGTGCACTTCTCCTACCTCAGCAACAATCCGTACGAAAACGTCTCCACATATCAAACTCGCGGGTGTGTGTCCTTTGTGTGTGTGTGTGTGTGTGTGTGTGTGTGTGTGTGTGTGTGTGAGAGAGAGAGTGTGTGTGTGCGTGCGTGCGTGCGTGTGTGTGTGTGTGTGCATGCGTGCGTGCGTGTGTGTGTGTGTCTTAGTGCATCAGACCGGTGAGGAGAAGAATAACCCAATTATAGAGACAGTCTGCCTCACAGACATACAGTACGTACACGGGTAAGGGAGAGAGGTGTGTGTGTGTGCGTGCTTGCGTGTACATGTGCACGAGAGACAAACAAAGCACAGTGAAGGAAAGTGATTTTTGATGAAAAGAAAAGAGCAGAAAAGGAGGAGAACAAGAGGCGAAATCGCGGGGCTCGACTGAGTGAACAGGAGTGCGCTGAACAAAGGTGAGCCAGTAAAAATACAACCAGCTCTGGGAAATTTTGATATGTGCGGAGTGCTCAAATATTGAAATATTGGGATTTATTTAAATGAGGAATCCTGAGGGTGGTGCTGCACCATGCACGCCTCAGCTCGTGTACAAAGTACCTCTCCCTTTGCAGCTTTTTTTTTTTTTAGGAAAGGGGGGAGGATAAGGAGGGAAATGTGGCCCTGAACCTGACAATTTGGAGGATGCGGTTGCATAGCAACAGACAGCAGCCGAGTACCTAAAAAGCAAGGCTATTTGGCTTGTTAAATATTCTCTGCCTGCCAGGACAGTACTCAAAGCCAAATGCGTTTCCATAGGACCAGATTTAGAAATGCAGCTTAAAAAGCACATAAGGCTGCAGCTGTACGCAAACCAACACTTTATCTGTTTTTTTGTCCCCAAACTGTGACTTTATTGACATTTTTATCTGCCAAATATCAAACATGGACATGAATACAGCACATCCTTTATTTATACAAACAGTGATTGCATCTTTAGAAGATGTCCAGTTGCTTATAATATTCAATATAAAGATGAGATATTTCATTGTCCACATGAAGGGCACATATTGCATTCATATATTATCTAATAAGCCCGTACACAATGTGGAATTAGCATTTGAAATGCCATGTTTGAGAGCATATAACATGCGCCAGGGGATCACAGTCGAGGTGTTTTGTCATATTACAGATAAACACAAAGCAATTTCCCCTTGAATTTATTAACATTTCAGACGTGGATCCTCAATCTGTGGACATGTATGCATATTTGTGCCTTGGTGTGTCCTTCAGGTCAGGAGATTTCAATAAAGCAATAAGCTGCAGAAGTTGTTTGTAGTGTGTTAAGTCAGCTGAAGATTAAAACAGACAAAAAAAGAAACGACAAGGGAAGATCCCCCCAAAGGACAAACAAGATTCCGTTTTATTGAACTTCTCCAATATACAATGCCCATACATTACCTGCTTTTGAATAATACATCAAATACCAGATATCTTTTTTTTCTTGCTTAATCTAGTTTGAATCCACACCAGCCCTGAAAATCAAAGCTCCGCTCCTCCACAAGCTTTTGCCAACTTTGCAGCCCCTCCACTATCTCAATCCATGGTTATTAAGGTTTTCTTTTGCACATGAATGGGATGGCGTGGCTCGGGGATATATTGTAAGTGACTGCTGTTGATCTCGCCACCAGTGTTTCTCACAGAGCTGTGAATAATAGATAGGAAAGCTGACCAGAGATAATATGTCTCTCATTGAGGACGTAGCTCCTAGCACAAGCAGCATGTCAGAGAATGCTAACAAGGAGCATTTCTTTACCCCCTCCCTCTCCATCTCTTTTTATTTTTGCAAAGCCGCAGAATGTTCCTTTTTCTGTTGGCTCTCATGCATTTATTAATAACAGAGTTCCTTTCAAAACATCTCCTCTGGATGAGATGGATAACACATTCCTTTTATCATACTCTCTCTCTCTCTCTCACACACACACACACACACACACACACACACAGTATGCAGTATATCGTCCTGACAGTGATGAGCTGTGAAATCGAATGGGAGGGCTGGAGTGCAGTTTTGTAGCCTTTCAACACATAAATTTGGGTCAAAGAATAGATTATCACCCCACACATGTCACTCTGTCACTGATAGATACACTCCATCCGGCACCACTCATAAATTACTCATGTTTCATGAAAATTAATGTGCTGTTTAAATTGATAAATGATCATTCTGTAGTCCATATGTCCTGTACATACAGCAGTGTTTATCTTTCTGCCATATGAATATTCAACATTCACTAATATATGCTTTCTAATGGAATTCTATGGAAGTTCCCGTCTGAGAAAGTGTTAACATAATTGGCTGTGCTTTAAAAGACAGGGCGGCTTGTTTTTGTATATAAAGTAGACTTTTAGGTTCAAAGCTCATCTGACATGAAATGAAAGAGCTCAGGTTTACCTTATAGAGCTCAGGGTCTGGACTGCAGAGGCCATATCAAAAGGATCCTATAGAAAAATAAAGACGGGCCGTGCTGTCGCTCAGCAGAGCCACTCCACTGTGAAGAATTCACTGTGTTTGAAGTCAATGACAGCTTTTAGGGATTTGGTGGTGACTCAAGCCTTCTCTTTGCCCACTTACACTCATAAAGATGAGTGTGTGTTGGGGAGGGGGGTCTGAAGGTCACAAAGACAAAGTACAATTTTAGTTATCCTTGGAAGCCAATGGTGAAACTACTTCATTTCCAGCTGACCTAATCCATAAAATCAGTTGTTGACTGTCCTCAAGCAGTGATTGCGATCCACATTTACATTTACTGTTTAGTGGTGACATCTAGTAGTAATAATGACGGGAGCAAAGGAGGAAGTGAGGTGATAATGTAAGAGTCAACAAAGACTGCTTGAGGTGCTAGGTGGATGGGTGAGACAAACACAGGACATAATTTAGGAAACCACTGTTTGTGTCACATATGAAAGAAAGAGTCAGTGTTGAGTTATGATAATTACCTATGTTGACTTGACATAAGTCATGAGACAATGTCACGTGAGACATGACACAAAACGTTGCGCTACGTTACATTTCTTTAGGTTAGGTTACATTATGTTACATTACATTACATTACGTTACGCTGTGTTACACTGTGTTATGGTACATTCTATTACAGTACATTATGTTAGGCTACATTATGTTACATTATGCTGTGTTATGCTTAGTTATGCTACGTTACGTTACTTTACCTTAAGCTATATTACGATATGTTATGTTACGATAAGTTATGTTCTGATACGTTATGTTCCGATACGTTATGTTACGATACATTATGTTACGCTACCTTATGCTACATTACATTATGTTATGTTACGCTACTTAACATTACGTTACATTATGGAACATTATTTTACACTATTTTATGTCTTGCTGTGTTATATTACATTGCGCTACGTTATGTTACATTATGTTAGGCTAGATTACATTACGTTAGTAACAAAGGTTCCAATTTTTTGCCTAACCATATTGTGTTTTCTAGATCTATAAAAATAGTTTTGGTTCAACTGCAACTGTTCCACAATGGTAACTACTATTAACAGTAATAGTATACAGCCTATTCTTTCGTCCACCAGTAGGAGCACTAATTTAGGGAACAACCCTGTGGGTTGTTTAGTAGCAGAGGGGAAAAACGAGTTAAGGTATGGCTAAGAGGAATTTCTATGTTTTTAACCTAACATTCTTTTTTTTCAAGTTGAGACAACTAGAAGTGCTTGAGGGGAAGGCCCTTGGTCATAGTTACCATTTGGCAAAGATGAATGAAAGGAACCATTTCTCTGGAGGTAAAACAACATCACACTCCTCTCTCTTTGCTACTGAATGTAAAGACTATTCATTTTAAGCCGTTTGAACAAACAACAAATGCTGCCATTATTGTGGTGAGTTTTTTGCTTTCTGTTGCCAAGAGGATGTTGCTTTATAATCCACTTTACTGAAAGCTTCCACAAAACAAAAGTTATGTTTGCATTCGGTGATACTTAATAAAGTGCATTGTGTATTTACTTAGGATCTAACAAATGTGCTGTAAGCATATCCTAACTAAGTATTTTAAACCCTGTATTGTTTACATCCATGTTAACTAGGGTTCAGTCTTTGTCTTCTGTTGGTGCACTGCAGCATATCTTGGTGCTCTATGTGCACCTGTAGATCAGTGGACTGGTGTGGAACCATAGGCAGCAATGTGTGTCTCATCACTCACATGCACATATGTCCCAAAATGGGGACTAACTTTTTCTCATATGAACTCTGGACACTGTTCGAAGAATCAGGCCCAGACATTGTGCAGAGTTCTTCTGTCACACATGTGGCAACCAGCATTCAGCAGGACAGTCTGTATCAAAAGCATTGTCAGCTACTGGAAATAATTCTTTAGGTTTAGGTTGAGAGAGCATGCAGAAAGCCAACACACTCTCATCCCAAGTCATCACACGGTGCCACTTTGAAGTGGGCTTCTGTGTCTACGTGTTACGCTCTAGGTATCCTTTTGCATCTGCTGTTGACATTCCGGGATGCTAGACCCAGATGTTGTGGGATGACGCTGTACTGGGTGTTGTTTGGGAAACATGTTTAGGAAACAACAACAAATGGCAACCAACTGTGCAACGTCAAAAAGCGCACATGCTGGCACTGATGGTTAGGATTAGGGAGAGGAGGCACATGGTAAGGTGTAGAAAAAAAACCATCACATTCAGACAGGAAGCGAACACTGGACTCCCACAAGAAAGTCCAGGGTTTATTGGATAAATCCACTGCCCCTCTCCTATGCCCTACAGGGATCTTCGTGTGGCAGTTTCCATCTGGCCATGTTATCAACTGACGCCGCCCGTCCGTGTATCATGCTGCAGTGGTTTATCTGGCTGCGTTCTCAGCTGACGCTGCCCAGTATCATGTTTGGTGTATCATTAGCCGCAAAAGGTGGCTTTTGGTGTCAAGATCTTATGCTGAAATCACTGCAAAAGCTGTGGTATTTGACAATCTCTGAATAAGAACGGGTTGAGAAAGCAGGACAACATGTAATACATTGGTCCGTAATCAGGTCATAACCAACAGAGTCTGTTGCCATTCCTTGAATTTGTCTGACAGTTTTGTTTTTTTATCCACAGAAGCTCCCAAATTTAACCATCTCTCCATTGAGATATTTTATTGAAATCTTCATTTAAATTTCTCTTCTTCTTCACCCTAGCCTCAGAAAATTAGTTTCTTCAGTTTTTTTGCGAGCAACCAATAGCAACATCGTCAACACACCCACTCACTCACTGTGAATTCTCCAGACAATTACCTACATTATTCACACATGGGCACAAATGGACATCAATTGTACTAGCAAGCTGGCAGAGTAAGCTCTACTTAAGGACCAGTCCAACTGATTCATACATTTGTGTTCTCACAAACAGCTCCTCTGGGTAATGTCTAGATAATTTCAGGCTTTCAACGCATGTGTGAAAGGTGCTATAGGAAAAGCAGCTCCATAGGCTAACTATAGGTCACAAACTCCACGGGGAACCTTCAAGAGGTCCTTTCTACGTGAAAGGCACAAAAAGTCAGAGCACTATATCTTACAGGAATACAGGTTATGTGGGCCATGTGTGTTAAGCCTTTCCTATGTGTTTTCTCATGATCATGAAACTCTTATCTTGTTAATCCAAAAAGAACAATCTTTGTGTTGTTGTGATCACAAAGTAATTGAGAAGTGTTCCAATTAGGTACATCAACAAGTTGTCTCTTTTTAAATTACAAAATAAATATATGCATCAAGTGAAGAACACAAGCTTTCTTCTTGCAATTGCAATAAAACTCAATTTTATTTTCCATTTTATTTATCTCTGGGCTTTTTTAGGTTCTCATGCTGTCCCCCATGTTATCCCTCCCAATGTTCCAAATTATGGTAGGAAATTCTGCTCATTTCTATTTCGACAGAAAAAAGCGTTGGAATTGTGTGTTTCTCCAAATACCGGATACATCACATATGTTCATTATTATGTAGCTGGTAAGTTTCAACAACACTGCGGTTAACTTGTGGGTAGGTTCACAATGTCTTTTGGAGCCACCATTCAGGCTGTTCTCAAACATTTTTCAGTGAAAAGTAATGCACACAAATTCATATATATCCGACATTATCATGAACCTGTCATTCATGCAAAACCCATATATTTTGGAAAACTACAATCACGTGACAAATGCACAAATGACGGGAGTAAACAAAACCACAGAATTTGACCAGAGACTTTCCCACATAGACGCTCAGTAATTTAGGAGTTCTTTAGGTCATAACAATGACATGTATTGGCAGCCCGTTCTCATCAAAAGTCATCAAATATCGCCACTTTTGCAGTGCTTTTGGCATAAGATCCAAATGCCAAAAGCCACCTTTTATGTCCGCATGATATGCTGCTGGACATCATTAGCAGAGACTGCGACCAGACAGAACTGTTTGTAGTGTAGTTTTACACTGTTGGATGGCCTGACGGCACCTGCCGTGGTAGCATAATATGTGTACAGTCAGAATCAGTTGACAATGCAGCCAGATGGAACCTGTCAAGTCCCTATGATACATCACTGGGCGGTGTTGGGTTGAAATGCTGCCGGTAACAGCGTAATATAAGGGGCATGAAGGTCCCTATAGGGCAGGTGGGAGGGGTGGTGGATGGGTCCAAAAAACCCCAGCTTTTTATGTGGGAGTTCAGTGTTCCCTTTCCATCTGTATTTGATGGGGGGCTTTTCCTACACTTTACCATGTGCCTCCCTCCCCTAACCCCAACCATTCATACCAGCATGTGCATTTGTTGACTTCCTGGCATTGATTACCATGTGCTTTTGTTGCCTAACCATGTGCAATGCAATTCTACCATGTGCATTTGTTGACATTATGGTAGTGGCATTCGGGGACATACAAAGCAGGAACAGAAGGATATCGAAAACCTAGTATTTAGAAGTCCACTGCAAAGCTGCAATATGTGATGGGTTGAGATGATAAATAATTGGGTAACAATGTAATAAAGAAGCACAAGAGTGCCTATAGGGTGGGCGTGAGAGGAGGTGGATGGGTCGAACAAAGCCAGACGTGCCAGACGTGCTGGAGTCTGGTGTTCGCTTCCCGTCTGTGCCAGACGTGCTGGAGTCTGGTGTTCGCTTCCCGTCTGAATGTGATGGGCTTTTTTCTACACCTTACCATGTGCCTCTTTTCCTTAATACTAACAATCAGTGGCAGCATGTCCTTATGTTAACGTCCTGCTGTTGCTTGCAATGTGCTTTTGTTGCCTAAACATAACCCAGTGCAGCATAATCCCACCATGTGCTTGTGTTGACGTCCAGGAACATCAATAAGAGATACAGAGGGATACCTAGAGCATAATATATGCAGAATGTGAAGTCCGCTGCAAAGTGGCAATATGTGACGACTTTGGATGAAGAAGGAAGGTAACACCTGCATACTTATTCCATGCCACATACAATTTATTCAAGACAACGTTTCGATCCCACTTGGATCTTCGTCAGGACCTGATGAAGGAATTACTGGTCCATTACTAATCCAAGTGGCATGGAGTAAGTGTGCAGGCGTTACCTTCCTTCTTCATCCAAGTTTTCCAAAAGCCTTGTACCTACACGATGTGCGCATAACCACTCTTTTTCAATGACTTTGGATGAATCCATGCTTGGTATTGGAATTATGAGAAGATGACTGTTTTTCCAACTGGCAAATATATGAAGGTATGTGGAAGATCTGTATTCTGCCCTCTACACTGTTTAAGTGGCTGCAAGTTTTGCATTTGACTAATGTATGTCACAGCAAACTGTGTCCCAATAGCTCCTGGGTCATCCGAAAATACTGCCCCCAGAGCAAGGCCTTCTTTAGGGCCAGGAACTATGACCAGCGAACTAAATTTTGGTTCCTCTTTTTTGGAATAAGTTTTTAGAGTTCTTTAAATGGCTTCTGGGCAAAGTTCATTGCTGGAAACAGGCTTTCAGAGACCTTTTGTTCTGTCGTGAAAAAACTGCCCCAGAACTGCTTTAGTACCATAAAGCAATACAGCAGATTTGCCATCAGAGCACAGCTAATAACACCTGGAATACAGTGTACATAACATGCAGCGTAAAGGGCCACGGAGCCTGCCAATCCTTTTAGCGATGCTCTTGTTTGTTTAAGGTAGAGCTGCCATAAATTCTCTGCCATAATCATCAGGATGTTTTGTCATATGATGGCTCTGTGAGATGCTGAAGGTTTTACAGGAGATCTTTTGGCATTACTGGTCCATGCAGCTGGCCGTGAGACGAAGCAGAGACAGCTTTGTTTGTCTTATGCAGAGGTGACAGACAGGAGGTCCTCCCCCTCGCCCCCGCACATATCACCTCCTCTCCGTTTGGTGCACATCAAGGGGATTAGTGTTTTGATTTCTCAGGTAAAACAAGCAACATCAATAGCGTCCTGTGAAAGATGCGGCTGGTGTTCTGCATAAACCACGGATTGCTGAGCCATTTACACAGACCTTTGTGAGTTAAACACTTTGACATCAATTGATCAGCTGGGGAACCGGCAGAGCCTTTATAGATTCACTTTCTCCTCCCACGAAAAGAGGGGATGAAGCCTCATCTTGACGGGTTTAATTCTGGGGGAGAAAAAAAAGGAGGAAACTGGGAAAAGAGAGGAAGTAGAAAGGAGGGAAAGTGAAGATGACAGCTTCCTCCCACTGGGTTTGACTGCAGCTGGTGGGTGGAAGAAAGACAGGAACTGAGAATCAGTTTCCTGTTAACTGACTTTCTTTCTTTCCATCCCTCCCTCCATCACTTCTTTCTCTCTTTCATTCTTTGTCGTGTCCTTTCTTTCATCTATTCCATTTTCCCATATTCCCCTGACTTCTCTCCTTCACCCCCTCTCCTCTTCTTCTGTTACCCTCCCCACTTACACCATAAAAGAAGCTATTTCTTTTAAATGATAAAAGTTAGTGTCCGTCTGCCTCAAAATTTTAAGTTGACTGAATTTGAGAAGACAAGTTGGTATAATGTTGTTGTGATTCAACTTGTTTTCTTAAATTCAGTCAAATTAAAAACTTATGGCAGCCCGGACACCAGCTTTTTTAGTTTAAAACAAATAGTTTCTTTTTACAGTGTGCTTGTTTACTTATTTCCTTCCTTCTGTTTTCCTCCCGGTCATCTCTCCATCCCTTGTTTTATTCCTTGGATTGGCCATTCTTTCTTGCCTTTCTCCCTTCTTTTTCCTCTCACTTCTTTACCTTGTTTTCCTTTCCTCACTTTCTAACTCCCCTTTTGCTCCCCTTCCATCTTTTTTGTCTTTTTTCCCTTTCCTTTATTTGACTCCGTTCCCCTTCCTCACTTTAGTTTCCATTCTTCCTTCTTTCCTGTTTTTCTGTTGATTTCCTGTTTTTCTTTTTCCTTACTTCCTCACAATTCTCCCCTTCTTCCATTCATATTGCTTTCTTTCTTACTTTGTTCTTTCTCTTTCTTTCCCTCCTCCTCTTCTCCCTCTTCCCTTCCTTATTCCCACCTTCATCTTTGCTTTCTGTAAACAAGAATTCACAGTAAATGTCAATAAACATCAGCCGTGTTCGTTAGCATGTAACCGTCATGACCATTAGAAGTGCAGATCCTGAAAAAGCCTTATCTGTGTTTTCCCCTGTTCCTGCTGATATCAGCTGCCCCTCCTCCCCTCTGCAACACACACACACACAGACACACACACACACCTCCACACACAGCACACACAGACACCGTTATCTCTGCTATCTGATGTTTAGCCAACTCAGAGCTAATCCAGTGTGAACCCACTCCCTGGCTAGTACTCAGCAGTTTGCAAACAGATTTGGAGAACAGACACACACACACACACACACACACAGACACACACACACGCACAGAGGGAGGGAGTCAGAGAGTTTGGCCCTGAAGCAGGGAACATCACGCTCCAGTAATGTGATGCTGAGGCAACACTGTGGTACAGTAGTGTGGCATTAACATAAATGTGCATCACAGCGCGAGAAGGAGGGAACATGCAGATATTTAGAGCTGTCTGCATGTGATAGCTGTCTGATTATCTCTGGAGTGTATTAACTGTCCCCAAAACACACACGCACATACACACACAACACACACACACGCACACACATATGGCCTGACGCTGTCAAAACATGTCCATCCTAAACAGTAATAATCAGCCCTTCATTCAGTTTTTAAGATAATCATATTTTTCCTCAATCAAGTGGAATTTCCAGCAATTAAAATCTAACTGCAGTGGGCTGCATTCAGCCTGACATTACTTAAGCGTTTGTGTTGGTTTGGCTTTGTTGCTAAGGGTTGAACTTCGGGTTCTACATATTGCACTCCAGGTATCCTCCTGCATCTGCTGTTGATGTTCCAGGATGGCGCTATCGTGATGTCAATACAAGCACATGGTGGGATTATGGTTCATTTGGTTATGTTTAGGCAACGAAAGCACGTGGCAACCAACGCTGGGATGTCAACAAACGCACATGTTGGCATGGATGGTTAGGATTAGACAAAACTGTGTCCACGAGGATTGTTTTGACAATATTATCATATGAATGCAGATTTTATTTTAAATACAAAGGAAAACCTTATCTGTTTTTACTAGGGCCATTCTTGTCCATGGTTGAAAGTAGGCTCTAGGCAAAGCCTACACATAGCCTATGCATTTACGATGTATCAGAGTGTGCAGTGGGGTGTGGGGCTCTGCAATTTCGCCCAGAAAATGCTAGTTGGCGGTGGAGTTGCTGTACCACTGTGTTGAGTTTCTGTGAAGTGCAGAAAAGTGTCATTGATTCAACCAACACAACTAAAACTATGGATGTATTAAGAGAACTTGACACGTCATTGTAGACCGGTTCTTGGTCATTCCTTTAAAAGTTGCTAAGTGGCGCATGACGCCAAATACATTGTGTATAACTGTTGCATATAAAATTGTCCAGATGTTGGGCACCGCTTCCTCATCATTGGGCCTATAGAGCAAGTGCACCTGAGACTTCAGAGGGCTGAGACAGCTACTAACAGTTTCTCCCTCTAGCACACTGCTAACTTGAATGGGAATTTAATCTTGCAGTTCTTCTAGACTTTGCAAATGTTATCAGATCAAATGGATCAGAGCTTGATAGTGAAACAAGTAATTTCACAGGAGTTGTGACGCTCAAAAAAATGTATCCACTGATTTACAGACGTTCCGTTTTTAGTTTGGCTGTTCTCATCTAAACGTGGCTTTAGTCTTAAGGCAATAGCTGTACATCATACCATATTCATTTGAAGGGGTCACCAAAAAGGTTGGCAACCCCGATTAGAGGTTTACCAATCAGATCACTTGTTTATAGTTATTAGCTCCGTCTAATGTGCATGTTGATACTAACATTGTAAGTTAAATGATCACTGCTGACCAGCATTATCCAAAGTAGAAAGATGGATTTAGTCAACTTTTACAGTAACTTTTACAGCATGAGTCAACAGTACATGCAGTGCCCCGAGCATTCACTCTCACCTGTGTGTGACCAGGAACTTTTTGCATAAGCAGCTCTTTTTAATGAGCCACTGCTGTGATTGGCAGCCACACAGACGGAGAGTTAGCTCCGAGCTGATTGGTCACTTTCCAACAAGTCTACATTAACACAATAATCTAGTCTTTAAAGCACTGAAATTGCCACATCCTAGAATTCCCCCTCTTTTAAAATGTTTCACTAACTTGGCTCATTTTCCCCTGTGAACCTGTTTCTACTTGTTATGGACACAGTTTTGCTTCCTGCTGCAGTTTTCTACAAACAAGCATCAATATGTTGAGAGAAAAAAAGAGAGAAAATGTGTCATTTAAAGTAAATTCTGCACCTCACAGGCTCCATTGTCAAGATTGTTGCTTTTTCTAAGAATAAAATAGTGTTCTAAGACTCAGTGTAGACGACGTGACTCATTAGGATGGATGCTTTTGCAGCGCTGTTGATATGACTTTCAGTTCTTCCACTTCCCCTGCATGCTCCCTACAGTCTGCAGCTCCACACACACTCTCTCTCTCTGTCTCTGGTTTTCTCAGGGGACCTGGTTAGATAAGACTGCCTGAGCTATAAAAGCAACAAAGAGCCTGGGGGGAAGAGTCTGACACGCAGAAACATTCAGCAAGTGTAAAGTATGGAGGCGAAAACCAGAATGTGCTGTTCTGAGGCAATGAACTCACACACACACACACACACACACACACATATATGTGGGTGACAAACACAGACAACCCATTTTCTTTCTCTCGTCTGATCCTTTCTCTTCCTGCCTCCTCCTCCTCCTTCCTTCTTGAAAGTTTCTATTCGTGGAGTCCCTTGAGGCCTGTGCGTCGTTATGGTTTTATTATTATTGCCCGGTCAGTCTGGGCCAATGTGAACTGGTTGCTTCTGTCTCCTTCAGACACACACAAACACACACACTCTTCCATCTAAATTGTCATCAGTAAACTGTTTATTCCACCTGTTCTCTGTGAGTGCCAACAGTCTGCTGTTACTGTACATACAGCTCCACACCGTTGACTCAGTGTTGTGTAACAAACAGACACACTCTCTCCCCACTGCTTTGCTCATGTTGGCAATTGTTTGATTTCGGGATCTCACACACAGCACTGCAGTGGTCAAATTAATGAGCACAAATCCACCCGTTCCCCCATGCATTACTGGGGAGGCTTTCTAAAAATAAGCCAAAAGCACAGTGACAAATATCCATTTTAACAAGCTGCTCAGTGAGTAAAATGTTACGTTTTGTAACATTTTGCTCTTAAAATGATCTGGGGATATTTTTTCCCAAATGATGCCAGCTGTTGAGGATTAAACCTTTTGAAACTGGTGTATGGAAATACTGACCAATAGGGGGCTCCGGTCAGAGATCACAAAGTCATCAGATGATTTTGTAACTTTACTTGCAGAATGAGGGTTGTACAAACTGGTGCATTTCTTTATATAGTATCTGAAATAAACACAATAAGCAAAGACATACATTTGTTGTTATTTTCCTGTCTTCTAACAAAATATTAACCAAAATTTAATGTCTGCGTCTTTCTGTGATTAACACTAAATTTAAACAGTTATAATCAATTCACCTTTGCATAGTGTTACTGACAACCTAACTGTTCTCTTATATCAACACAAACAAGCTAGCCAATCTAGCCTATTAGCTTGGAACTCAGATGCTAATTTCTGTATAAAACATGTCTGTCATTACAACAATATAATAATATAAAAACTTCAGTAACATCACACAAACTGGAGAGAAGACTCTGCTTCAAATATTAATCTTACAGCATTAAATAACTCACATTATCAATGACTTCTGCAGTGATAGAGAAAAGCAGAGAGAATGGTGCCACAGAGGGAAACGTACCTAAAACCGGAAGTGGCAGTGGTGCCCTTTCAAATTAAAATTTCAAAATAAAAGTCTGTATAAAAACATGTCTAAACATGAAGAATTCTTAACTCCAATGCTTGAAAGAAAGTTATAGATACTGAATAGGATTTAGTCTCTTGGTTATATTAATTTAAGATATATCAGTGACGTGTCACCACAAAGGCTTTTTTTCCCGACATTTTAGGGAAAAAATTGCTACTATCACTCCTAGAATAAAAGACTGAATTGTTATTTCAAATAGTCAGCCCAGTACCCTCACAGATAGTCATGTTGGGTTTATCTTACTTCAACTTTAATCCACTATACTTGCTGTAGTTGTGTGGATAAACTGGTGTGTCATATACAGCCTGTCTGATAATCTGACTGCAGAGTGGGGGAGTAACCATGCTACAAGTTTAATCACACTGCAGGAGCTTTTGCTGATTGTCGCTGTTAGGGTTAGCTAGCTATTATTTCCAATATTAGCAAGGAAGCATGATTGAATGCTACAATACTGAAATTTTTTTCTTTTTTTAAGTTAAAATCAAAAATGCTACATTACACAACAAATTCTGCACCTGCAGAAGACATCTGGTCTATTGATTATATTTTAAATGTCCTTCTGCATTTGGTGTTTATGTTCCAGATGGTCCTACCGTGATGTCAACAAATAGTGGGATGATGTGGCATGTGGTTATGTTTAGACGACAAAAGCACATGGCAACCAACCCCAGACATCAACGCACATGCTGGCACGGATGTTAAGGATTAAGGTAAGAAGGCGCATGTTAAAGTGTAGAAAAAAAAACACCACATTCACACGGGCAGCAAACACCTGTATGAAAAGTCCTGTATGAAAAACTTTTTTTTTTTTTCTGGACCCATTCACAACCCCTCTTGTCTACCCTATAGGTGCCCTTGCGCACCTTATATGAAGATGTTACAGGCAGCGTTTCAACCCTGACATTGTCCTGCCGCTTTTCGGTGAGAGAAATTAGCATCTTTAATTAATGTGGTTTGTTAGCTTGTGGGCTAACTGGCAGTGGCTGACACAACGTTATTAAACAATAATATCTGCCACAATGTTACAGCGTGTTTACATCAGTCTGGTTTACATCCAAAAACTGCACACTCTACCATGTTAGCTGTTAGTTTTCATCATGCTGATGCTAATTCTGCACAATGTACTAACAAGTGCACTCTGTGCTAGAGGTTTCAGGTTTCTTTGCTAGTGTTGTGGCGAAATGGGTCTCTATGTCAATACAACATTAGACAGTGATTGCCTTTTGCATCAGTAACTAATTGAGCTCGCCCACAGTATGTTCGAATCTCAGATTTTAGGAAAATGTATGCCTGCTCCAGTAGAGGAATGTGGGAATGCTAGGGGAAAACTTTGCACAGATACAAGTCAGTGTGGTCCTGGTCAGACATTTCAGGGGACAGTAACAGAAGAAAAACACATTTTTGAATGGAGGAGGACTTAAACTCCAAAAATAGCTGAAACGTGTTAAGCTGCTTTTCCTGAGCCTTATAATGAAGCTCCTTTCACCAAAAATGTAGCATTTCTTTAGCTTACTGTGACTACTTCCATGAAATTGTAGCTTGTACTGTAGCCAGTTTCAAAGTTGCCTCCTCAACAATGTTTGGCTGCTGGTTTCTTGCCCTGTCACCATGTTCCGAGATCAAAGCAATTAACTTGTGAGTACAAAGTTACCATAACCAAAACAGATGATTGCTCAAACTATCAAAACAAGACTAGTTTAAATAAAACAGAATTAGTCTTTACACCTTTCTTTACAGGCATGATAAGTGTATTAGAAGGCAGGTTTGAAGATATGACAGTGGGTACACAAACACACACACATACACACACACACACACAAAAATTCACACTAGGCCGGGGCATACGGTATATGACGATATAAGTGTGCAGCACTAACACCCCCCCCATGGAGAGTCATAGAAATACAACTGTACACCTTTTGAATTAACTTTCTCTCTGTCACAGAAGACTAACCACGCTGAATTGCCTCTTTAACTTTCAAACTCGACAGAAACAAAGTAAAACTCACCCAAATCGTCTTGGTTACTTTTGCTAGTGGTTTATTTAGTAAGTCCACTGTTCCAACAATTACAAGCTCGTATTTGGTCTTAAATCACCAAGTTAGGCCGTTATTCCCCAGTCTCTCTCTCTGCCTGCTGGCCACTGGCTGTTTACAGTCCTGTAACTTCTCCCTCCACTACTAGGTGTCCCTGTGTCTTTCAGCTCAGCTGCCTGCTCCACCAGTAGAGACTGGAGACTGAGCTCTGGTGGTGCGTGCTGTGCACTGCATACAATGAGTTAAATAGAAAGAGCAGCACCTGTATTTATGATGGTATGAAAAAGCATACCCTCTGGATTTGTAAATACCCTGGTATACTGTAATACTGTGATATCGCTTAAGCCTAACACCATTTACTTAGGTAGTTTTTGGGTAAATTACATAAGCTTACATTCATTTCTTAGAGAAATACTCATAACCCTAACAAAAATCAGCCTTTCCTAAGTGGGGGCATGGCATTTGTCCCCAATTGGACAAGCCATCCCGAATTAGCTGGTCTTCTGTTTGAAATGTGTCCCCGAAGGTTACTCAAGTCATTCACCTCCACCCCTCTACATAGACACAAGAGGGGAGACAATAACAACAGGAGGGGTTCCCCTTTCATGGTAGCAGCCCCGCTACACTGTCAGCTCAAGATGTGACCAACACTCAGATACTAATCAATGCAATCCACCCTGGGCATAGCTAGGGAATGACCCGTGTGTGAGGCAGTGTGACATACACACAAACACACACGTGCACACCTCCTCAGACAGCCGACCGATTACGCATCATAACACAGCTGATTTGCCCCATGGGTTGACACTTGCTGTCCAGTCCAATCATATTACCCTCTCCAGCCAGCCCAGTGGTGTGTGTGTGTCTATGCCCGACTGTTTACATGCTCTGGCTTCATCTAGATATTGCTGTTGTTCTGCAGTGCTTTCAGCGCTGCAATTTGTCACAACTTGTAAAGTGTTAAACAAAGAAAAAAAAGGTGGAGGCAGCAGGATGGAAGACAAAGTGTGTCATTGATTTGGACTGGGTAGCGCAGCATTTATTTCTGAGAAAAAGGTCACGCTGGGAAATACTTGGAAAACTCTGCGAGGGCTTTGACAGAGCACTCTTGGCCTTAAATACATCTATGTTCGCAAATAGAAGTCCGCCTGCAGCTATTTGAAACATTCTGATGATATACCATGGCTCACTTTTCCAGAGCTTTGCATGCTGAATCCCCCTGAAATGGAGCTGGCCCCATCCCAACAGATTCCTCCTGACCTCTGGAGCACAGAAACACTAAACTCCCTCCCTGAAAAAAAAACTCCTTGTTCGCCTGTAAACTCCCCATTAAAAAGATCTGTGGGCCAAACCGCACTCCCTCACCGCTGTCAGGTTTCTGTTGTTTGTGATGGCAGAGACGCGGCATGAAAGGGTCTGGGGGTTTTAAGGCAGCTACTAGTTTGGATGTCATGCGAGAAGGACATTAAGACAAAAGACCGAAACAGAACAACTTGAAAGATGTGAAACACACCCTGTAGTTATGATCAAATTGTGAGATTTACCGTAGGAGAACCATGCATACAGGCGGGGATGTATGTGCAGATGTAAGATATACACCAGATGGAACCAGACGGACACACATACACACTCACTCTGAGTCCGCTCTGTGCTATTTTGGGAGATGGGGAAGAAAACGGTCTGACTTGGCAAGTGTACATATGTGCACTAGTGTAAGCAGTGGGTCCCTGTGCATATGGGGAAGTATAGGGTCTGGCACATGTTGAGTGTGGTGACCCACTTTTCTTTGCATCTGGACCTGATAACTTCTCTCTCTAGCAGTAAAGAGATCTATACTGTGACATCTCTATCTGTCTCTATCTGGACTGACTTTGAAACTTGGCTGCAGCAGCCTGGATTTTGAACCATAATCAGGCGTCAGGGAGCGTGCCATGTGAAACACACTCCTCACCATCCTGGACAGATACATACACATAAGCTTAAGTATGGACTGATGTTTTGGGTTTTTTTAAAAGTGGCTCTTGGTTTTTGTAAGTGGATGGTTTACATTTCATATGGAATGAAGCGAGAGCCCTTTCAATCCATCCCAAAAGAAATGTCACCATTGTTTGGTTTTGAGTGAATTAAGGTCACATGTTGCCGTTTAGTAATTCAAACAAGTCATTCATTTTTTTAAAATCAACTTTTTCTGAAAGATACACTCCCTGGTTTTGTTATGGCTGCCAACAGACCCTTCAAAGCTCTGAATTTTTCCTAAAATGGTGTTGATTTTGTGGCTCCATGTTTGCTTAGTAACACTAGAATGTGGCACAGCAAAATATGTTCAAGCCTACTGAGAAAATAGGTGCTTGTGGGAGACTGGTGACGTAGTGACTTCTTGCAGGTTGAGCAGAGACTACAGTTAGTTGTTGGTGGTACGAATGCAGACTATGTAGGCAATGGTATTTTGGTATCAGAAATGTTTTGTAGTCTGTTTGTAGTCCAAATAGTATTGACCAATCAACTTTGAGCAGTAGGTTAAATGCCTGTGTGGAGAGCTTATGAGGCAAAACACACTGGTTGAAATGTAACCCCATCAATAGCAAACCCATCGACTAACGTTTATTTAGTTTTTTTATTGGCTTTTTAAAAATTTAGCAGTATTCACATGCAGATATCTGTTTAGAGATTACCCAAAATGTGGCACCTGATAGAGGAAGTCTTGGCCTGGATATCTGCTGGCTACACCAGAACTCCCAAAATCCTTGCTGATAGCAGATGGGTTCCGAGATTGAATGATGACTTGCCTGTTTTTTTTGATGGACCCTTCCCAGAGTTGGCTGAATTTTTTATGTAATTATAAATGTTCAAACTTTATTATTTGTAGGACTTATCGGCCACTTATTGTGCATTTTAACTTGAAAAAAGCTTGTTGTTTGCTTACTGTTAATTTTTAGATTGAGTTTTTTTTTTTTTTTTACTCAAAGGTCAGCAAGAGTTCTTTGTTATTACTTGGAGGTTAGTAATTTGTGTGTCAAATGGCCTTTTCAAACCTACTTTGTTTAGTCTTTCTGACTTTTTAGTTTGATCTGAACCAAAATTACAGGTGTAAAACCTCCAGCCAAACCTTGGTCCAACAATAAAAGGTGGTCTCCGTCTAAACTTTTTTACTAGTTTAGAATTTCTGACCAGTTACAGGACATTTTCAAAGAGGATGACAGAGAGGGGATAAGAGAGGATGTGAGAGCTGGTCCATAAACCCATCAGTTGCAAGAATAGGGAGATGCAGCTTGGATAGGTTATGATGACAAGGCATAGGTATGTCACGATGTTAGTGCACTCACATAATTGCAATGTGAAACCCAAGCAAAGTGAAACTTATCCATACAAAGTCAAAATAATGCCTTGGTTCAGACTTTATGGGCTAAACCAAAGTTTACTGAAGTTGAACTTGGAAAATCTACTTTGTTTTATGAGCTAATTCAATGACTGTGGTGATTCAATTGAAACTGAATCAACTCTCATTTCTTTCTTTATATATAGATACAAACAGAAATATGAAAATGACGAGTTCTGGTTTAATGAGGAATAAAATGTTTTAACAATTTCTCGGTTGCCTGGAAACCTCACCTTTCACCACAACTTGTTTTGCATACATTATATTAGTCCATCATCTGAACAAAAAAACAAAAAAAGTGACACACAGAAATCAATGCATTTTATGGTTCTCATTATTGCAAAAATTTGTAATACAAGACAAAAACTGCCACTTTTCCTCTCCCGCTTCTCTTGCACTGGTACCTCCCTGACTGCCACCACTCTCTCCCCATGTCTGGCATTTGGTACTGCAGCTGCATGAAGAAACTGAGCTGTGCTCTCTGTCGCCACACTTTTGCTCTTTCTGTCTGTGTGCTGTCCACATCCTCCTCCTCGTCATCACCAACCACCTGTATATTACTGTCTGACCAGTTTAAAGTGAGCCATGTGATTAATGAAAGATTACTGTGTGCCCTTTTCCGCTCTCTTGTCATGGATATTCTTCACTCTCTCTTAGTCCGACTCTCAAAAGGCTTTTGAAGGATGAGAAAAACACAGAATATTGAAAAACTTCAATGAAGGACAAAAGTTTCGGCCTTAGTCAGCACGTTTACATTTTGTCAGAAAAAGTTGAATCATTGTGTCAGTCCAACTAAAACCGGACTTTTAAAACACATGTAAACATGTTAGTCTGACTGAAATCCTACAAAGTTGCATTTCTCAAAGCCAGACAAACACACCTAGATAATCGGGGGTCGATTTACTCTTTCATGTTTACATCTCAACCGGACCTGAACTGGCCTGGGCGTTCTGCACATGCTCCATAGTCTCTGCGCCGGGCTTTGACCCAGAAGTTGAACAGCATAAATTGGTAGAAGGAAGGAAGGAAGTGATAACGGACACCTTGTGCAAAGGCCTTAAAAAGGAACAAATAGTCTTTAATTTGGCTATTGTGGGTGAAAAATGTCATTTGAAGGCATTCTTGTGTGACTAGCCTCGTCATATGTCAGTGCACGACACCAAGAGGCACCTTTGGTACTTTATGTCGGTGGACAACTGGACAACACCTGGCTCATCCAACCAATACAAGCACAGGCAGCATCACTTGAGAATGCGCGTATGCATGAAACACGGTATGACAGCGTCAGATTGAAAGGAGTGTGAGGGCACCTATAGGACAGGTGGGAGAGGCAGTAGATGAGTCCAACAAACCCCAGACTTTCATGCAGGAATCTGGTATTCCCTTCCTGTGTAAATATGGTGTGATTTTCCTCTAATCTTAGCCATCCATGACAGCACGAGCATTTTTTGGCATTCCAGCGATGTTTGCCATATGCTTTTGTTCCCTAAACATAACCACATGCAGCGTCATCCCACCATGAGCTTGTGTCAAAATCATGGTAGCAGCATCCCAGAATGTAAATAGCAGACGCAGAGGGACACCTTGAGGGTAATATGTAGACGTGAAAGTCCACTGTAAAGTGGCAATATGTGACGACTTGGGATGAGAACATGTTTGAACTTCATGGACGGATTAAAGTTTTGGACTGTGTGCAAAGGTGTTAGACACAACATGAGATTATATTTATTGTTAGAAATGCAACAATTTCGAATGAAAAAAAAGATTCAGTGAGCAAAGACCTTCAATAGGAACAAGTAGCCTTTGGTTTGGCCAATTTGAGTTGTGAGTTGTGTGTGAAGAATGTCCTGTGAAGGCTTTCTTGTGCGACTGACTATTAGAGGAACCGATGTCGAGGTGCAGATGGAGGATTTTCTCCACCAATGTTTTGTCTGATTGCCTCTGATCTCCTCAATCTTCGCAAACTACTTCTTCTAGTATGTCCACAGCCACAACACAGGGGTTAGTCCTTCATAGATGAACTGCGAAGACTGACAGCTCCCAGTAAATCAGGTGGGCTTTAGAGGAGAAAACTAAACTAACCCTTTAAAAACCTGGACCACCTTCAATTTCTTAAATCTCTTTGTGAGTCACTGACCTTACCAGGATCCGCTGACCCAGCTGGATTTTACCATCCCACCTAATATACTCGCCTTTTTTTTCCCAGCTCCCCTGGGCCTGTAGATGTTCACCTCAGGATAAAGACATTGTTAGTGTGACTGAGGTATATGTTGCTTCAGAGACTGACTCTCGCTGCCACACAGGGTCCCGGGGGAGCTACGCTAACGTTAGCCTGATCTATCTGTCTCACTATTGGTATTGATCCGAGTTTAGTGTCAATGCTGGTGCTGGGAAGTAATGATCACACATGGCCACTCGGACACACACCATCGGAGCGTTGCGGGAATGGACACAATCGGGGATGCATGCCAAATTGCTACATACACATCTACACCTGCCTTAACACACACACACAGTAGTACAAAATGTTCTTTCTACTCCTGCCGCACTGCAGAGCCTCTGCTGCTCCACTCTAGCAAAAAAAAAAAAAAACTTGCAATAAGCTGAGTCGAGCTGATATAGCCACAACAACTGAGCAGGAGATGCCAAGCCCTCCCCTCCACGCGCATACACCTCCTCCTCTCCTCCGCCTCTCCTCTCTGCAGCCGGAAAGCCAGAGCAGACAGATAAGCAGGCAGCCAGAGTCGGACTAATCCTCCCACAGTGAGAGACGTAGCGAATGGTATATGATGAGAATCAAGCTGAACAGACAGAGAAGGAGAGGGAGGCTGCGTGGGGAGGGAGAAGAGTTAAAAGGGGAGAAGTGAGGCGAGGATACAGATTAGCGCACTGATGAGGACAGAAAGGGATTTTTATGCGTTATTAGTGTGTAGGGTTTACTTGCACGCTCTCCCCTCCTGTCCTCCCCCACTCGCATCCCACCACTGTCTTGCACTTCTTTTTCAGATAAATGTTGCTGATTTGCAGCCTCTCCACCCATTTGCCTGCGTACCAGTCTCTCAATCACTCTCGCCCATCCTCTCCTGCTCTAACTCTCTCACTCTGTGCACCCCCACCCCCACACCATCCCTCTCTCTCTCCCTCTCTCTCCATCTCTCTCCCAGTCTGACTGAGACTGATGTAGGTCAGTGCGTCTGGAGCCTGTCTGGAGCTGCGGAGAGCCTCAGAGCTCCACGCCTGGTCCTGATCGACCCCTGCAATGGCCGTGCCCGAGCTGAGGACACTGCTCCCTGGGCTACATGAGGACACTACCAGCCCGCCTGACCTGACCCGCCCGGAGGAGGATGTGCCTGCAACACAGGAGGAGGAGGGGGAGGCGGAGGAAAGGGGGGTGCGGGGTGATATGAGGTGTCTGTGCTGCATCCAAAGCTTAGTCAGCGTTGTCATGTTGTTTGCATGTGGGTCTAAATGTAGGCGGGAGAGCGAAAGGTAAAGAGATGGAGGGGAGGTTGCAGTCGTCTGTCTCTCCTCGTTGATGTGCAGCACTACAGAGAGGAGTTTTTGGGGGGGAAATATTCATGCAATGTTGCCTCCGAATTCCCCATCACTCACACACACTCTCCATACTCTGTGTGCATCTTCCTCCACTCGCCATCTAACTTCGTCATGATGCTTTCTGTCTCTTTCCCAGACTCGATTCTTGCATCCGCGTCCGCATCCACAGCGACCCAAAACTCCAAACTCTGATGCGACTTCCCTCCCAAAAACAACCCATCGAGAAACAAACTCTTCTCTGTCTTCTTTTGCAGTACATCCACTCCTGCGCTGCTGCAAATGGATCCACGTCTGTGAGGTGTCCTCTCCCGAAAATATTGAAAGTGTCTGTCCTCCAACTCGGCGCACGTCGAATGTCCTTTTGATGGAAACCGATGAGTGCAAGGATGACGACTTTTGCAAAAGGGCGAAAAGCTCTGTTGACGACTTCTCTGTCTCCTGATTCTCCTTTCCTTTCCTTTCTCCCCCCCTCCTCCTTTCTCCTCTGCTCTCATTCTCCGCTCCTTCCCACTCCTCTGGCTTTTAGACAATGCCCCCAAAAAACCGATCGTTGTATCATAGAGTCTGAGTGTAGTAGAGTGCAGCTGTGAGAGTGGCTGAGTGTGTGTGTGCACGTTTGTGAGCGAGTTTGGCGTGTGTGAGAGTGTGTGTCTGCGCTCCTGATTTGACTCTGCAGCACGTCTGGGTCCTGCAGCGGTACACTGGTACTTAGCTGTCTCGAGTTTTCGTGTGTTTATGCATTTTATGTGTGCAAGTGTGTGTTCGCCTGCATCCCCGTGACACAGCAATCATCTGACCTGCCTCGTCATCGCCATCCGGGGCCAGGGATGTTGGGAGTTCCTGGGGCGTGGCGTTGCTGGCCTGACCACACCTCCCGTGTTTCGCTCATTCATTCATCCTTTCATCTGACTGTGATCGTTTTTTTTCTTTTTTCCTCCCACCCTGACCGAATCCTCTGGATTATAGCAACGATTGGAGGGGAGAGCGCGTGTGGAAGCAAGGAAATCACTCATTCTCCTCTTAATAACAACACATTTTTAATTTGCTGTCTCCTTTTTTGTCTCCTGCTTTGCTGTCACTCTTTATTTCGCCTCTGGTTTTCATGTTGCACCGTCAAAGACGCGCACTTTTTTGTCACTTGCTCTTTCTTCTGTATCTCCAGGAATTTAAAATGTGATGGAAGTAAGGGAGGACCTTGAGATGAAAGACTTGCGTCTTCTAAAAACTTTTCAGCTTAATTATCAAAGAAGGAAGCAGAAGGAGTCACGTAAAGGGTTTTTGTGTAATATATAAAGTCACAGACACACCTGTGCAATGTGATGCCAATGCAACTCAAACAAATGAAGGCCTCAAAACTACAAAAGAGGTGAAGCAACAGCTCTGATTTCAGTCACTATTTTGCATTGCAGTAAATTATAAGGTTTTCTCGGTATTTTGTCACTTATCTCTCCGTTGAGATTTTTTTAGCCCCAATGTCAAAGTTTAGGCAGAAACACAAACGTATACATGGTAGCGGGAGGTCCTGTACGTCTTAAAAATAGCCGACTTTGTTGGTGTTGTTGTGTAAGGACTGACAGCCGTAGGTGGGTGATATGGTGAGATGGCCACCTGCACTGTCTGCCACATCCACACAAAACAGAGAAGACAAACTGCCTGTAAATGAGTCACACCGCGTGAGCGAGAGAGAGAGAGGGAGTGTGTGTGTATGCAAATCAGTGCTTAGTCTTCAGTTTTTCTGTTTAACTGCGGGGTGGAGGGGGACTTCCCACTGGTTTTCAAACTTCCAATCCCTGGAAAAGCTCCAATTCAGTTAGAGCTGCACACACACACACACACACACACACACACACACACACACACATATGTATGTACGCACACACACACACAAAGGCCTCATTGTGTCTGACCTCCGGATGACGAGCAGCCAGGTCAAAGTGGCACGTCATTCCTAGGCGGTTGAAAAAGGCAAGTACATGGTAATGAGCACCTCTATTTGACTGCACACAGAGACACACACACTCTCTCTCTTCAGCAGCTCCCTGCACCTTCCATTTCCAGCACTTTGCCGTCTGTTATCGCATTCTTAATTTCACCCCTCACATTTTACGCCACACTGTGACGACTGAGTCTTTTTTTCCCCATTCTCAGTTCTAATAACTCCCTGCAAAGAGGCACACTTACACACACAGTCACATGCTGTACGCTCATTTAGCCTGCAGTTTGCTCCAGGGTTAGCCTGACACGTCGGGTTAATGTTTATGTTTTATTAAAAACTGAATATTAAACATGGCGTCAGTCAGCTCTAAAGTAATGGTGGTTCCTACCTCGCTGCAGCTGCAGCAAATGTGTTATTAATGGTATTTTTTAAAGCTCCTAAAATAATCTCACTGCTACTTTTTAAGGGCAGGGTTCGTACAGTCATGAAAAAATCCGGAAAAGCCATGGAATTTGCAAATAGCAATTTGGAAAGTTTTGGAAAAGTGATGGATTTTTGTTTCACAAACCTGTATAATAATGCATGATGTGATCAATGACCATTGGAAATTTAGAAATCCAATGATAATTTGGTTTTTACAGTATGGCTTTGATAAATGCTGTAAATTTTCCCGGGTTTGAATGGCATATTTCTTTAAGATAAAAAGAACCCAAACATTTTTTTAAAGAAAAAGACATTCTTTTCTTTAAAAAATCACCACAAAAAAATGGTTTAAGACAAAAATCTGCCTTTTTTCTTAAAAGAAATCACCAGATTTTATTTAAAGAAAATTGCCACATTTTTTTCTTTAAAAAAATTATAGACAAAATAATTGCCATTGTTTTAAATCACCAAAACTTTTTAACAAAAAAGGTCAGTTTTTTTCACCAAAAGCTCTCAGTGAAAAACAAAACAACACATTTTTTTCTTCCAAAATCACCAAAAAATTTTAAGAAAAACGATTTTTTTTTTCTTGAAAATGACCAAAAAGAAATGGAATCTATGGTCTTTAATATTTACCTCAAACTCACAGAAAAGTCATGTAAATATATTGGTACAAATGTGTCTCAAGGTTAGCAAAATGCTATTTCACAGGTTCCCCCAATGCAAAAACAAGGAAAACCCTCCTGTCTTTATTCAAAATACTCAACCCAGAAACATCAGCAAATCATCCTGATAAAACCTCCAGCACGTGCTTTGAAGGAGCCCCAGCCTCCCAATTGCACTCTCTCATAATGACACCATCCCTTTAGGCGTCAACAGAGCCGAGACAAAGCGCCGGTGTATTTGGGGTAAACACATGGCTCTGGCAGCTCTGAAGATGACAGAGCGGATAGGGCCAGCGTGACGGGGGCCTCAGCGTCCCAGCACTGCCACAGCCGTACATCTGCCGCTGACAGAGTGGAAAGCTACCTGACAGCTGCTTCTCACATCAGATAAGATTACAGGTATACCTGCTCCACCTGTTTAAACAAACCCCTGCATACATGTCACTGTGTGTGCGTGCATGTGTGTGTGTGTGTGTGTGTGTGTGTGTGTGTGAGTGTGTGTTGAGATAGAGATAGCAAGCTAATCCAGTGGCAGGTGTACGCTTGTAATTGGGGCAGCAAAAGATATAGACTGATGAAGGGGCTCATTATTATTTATGTGTTTGATTTATGTAAGCACCGAGGGGGGTAAAGGGGCCGGGGTTGTGAAATTTTAAAGAGTTTATGCCTTTTTTATCCCGACATAGATCATGTCATGAATTAAGAATAGACACCACAAGTGATGTTATGTACCGAACGTGAAAATCTAATCAGAAAAAGTTGAATTTCTTTGTAATTTTTTGCTTCTTTTGGTGTCCAATTTCTCTTCAGTGACTGTTTATCGACACAACACTGTAAAATCTGACAAGTTAATCTTACATGAAATAATCTTGGAAATCGACTGCCTTGAAAAAGGAAAGTAAATATAAATCTTAATTTATGTCGACTTTCCATCTAGTTGTTACATTTACTTGAAATCTGGCTGTATTTACTTTATTTTGTGAAGTTGTTACCCTGTTCTTTCTAAGTGTTAGCAACTTCAGTAACCAAGTTAGTCTTACTTAAATTGCAATAACTTCACAGATGTACTTGGTTTATTAAAGTCGCCAAAACTTAGAAAAGTTGATTTAATTAAACTTGTCATTTTTTAAAGACAGCTAAATTTTATGTAAACTTCACAATTAGATATAAAATAAACATAATTAATAGTTCTATTTACTCACATTTTTCAAGGCAATCGGTTTCTTAGATTATTTTAAGTCAAATCAACCTGTCAGGTTTTACAGTGGGACTGATGACATCACCTGCTTCATTTCATGATGGCAGCTCAAAGCAGCAGATTATAGGACGGAGCTAAATCTGCCGAGCATGCGCGCGCACAGACACACACACACACACACACACACACACACACACAGAGCTCCTTTTGGCTCTAGCCTGACATCTAGCGACACAGGCTGTAACGTGATCCTACATGACACGGACGTGTTAACATAATGGGGCTGTGAAGGAGGAGTGTGTGTCGGAGCTACTGCGGAGTGTGACTGTGTTCTTTCTGTGCACATAACACTCATAATTACCGGTGAGAAGGTTTCTGGTTCACCATAATGAAACTGATGCAGAGTGTAAAGAAGCACCTCACTTGTATTTACACTTCCTGCTGTGATGTCATGATTTGTAAATAGCAATAGTAAATAGCAGCTTGTGTAAGCTGTGTTTGGGTGGATTTACGCTGCAACTCCGTCCCTGCTCACCACACTGACTAACACAACATGTTGTGGCTGCTTTTGTGTTTTCTCAGCACTTCCTTGCCCCCCTCTATTACGCATCACCTAAATTTAGTCAATACTCATCCACATGAAAGTAATGAAGGTCTAAGTATATCCTTGCAAGCTTCCCCTTGCAGCCAGGGAAAGGACACTGTGTTCCTTTAACACACACACACACACACACACACACACACACACACACACACAAGTTCGTCTTTTCTCCAGTGGAGTCTGACAGGAATGAGGTCAGACACACCGATCCTCATTGCACATTATTATTATTATTACCCGTTTTTTTTATTCAGCCAATGGGAGGCGGCGGGGAGGGGCCTGAGTGAAAAATCAGGATGGAGACAGAAGCTGATTGGCTTCTATATCTCGCGATGAGGGTATAAAGCGGCGAGGTTCTCGTTGTTGTGTTTACAGTAATATTACAGAGCGCTCAGGAAACAGGGAGACTATGAGAAAGCGCAGCCGCTCCATTCAGCCACATGGTTCCTCAACCGCACAGACAAGCTGCGCTGCAGACAGCCAGGTTCACATAAGGGACTCGCACTACTGTTGGCCACAGCGGCGCGTACTGAGGCTTGCAGGACGCGTTTTCAGCCGCACAGGCAGTTGAAAGTTGCTGTTAAATAGTTTCGGGATTTATTTTTTGTTTCGCACTGGTAAAAAGTTGAGAGGCCAGAACGCAGAAGAGACTTGGATAAACTTTTTCAGCCCTGAACTCATCAGTGGTTTGGGTTGTAAGCGCCTGAAATAAGAAGCAGTGAGGGATTATTTTTTGGTGAAAGCCTGATAAGCATTTTTACGCACTCGAACTTTGTCAAAGCACTGAACTGAACAGTGTTTCCAGACACTCCGAGGACACGATGGTGCAGCACATGAGCCAGACAGAGAGCGCCCACGCTCACTCTCCCGGCGGGGACTCCACGGACACGGGAGAAATGGACTTGGAGATGGATGCGTCTCCGACCCCCGAGTCCCCCTCCTCCGGGGAGCGCAGCGACTTGGCGTGGTGCAAAACTCCGACGGGGCACATCAAGAGACCCATGAATGCGTTCATGGTGTGGTCGCAGATCGAGAGGAGGAAGATCATGGAGCAGTCGCCGGACATGCACAACGCGGAGATCTCCAAGCGGCTGGGGAAGCGCTGGAAGCTGCTCAAAGACACAGACAAGATCCCGTTCATCCGCGAGGCGGAGCGGCTCAGACTCAAACACATGGCCGACTACCCAGACTACAAGTACCGGCCCAGGAAGAAGGTCAAGTCGGGCAGTGGAGCGAGCAAGCAGGCGGAGCGCGGGGAGAAGAGCGGGGAGCGCAGCGCGAAAGCCGGCGGAGTGAAGAGGAGCCCCGCGTCCAAAGGAGTGAGCAGGACGCACAAGCAGGGGGGCATGAAGAGCGCTCCGGGGCAGGACTATGCGTCTCCCGGTGACCACCAGGCGCTATTCAAATCCAGGTCAGTGTCCGGGGCGAGACAGATCCCGGAGAAGCGCGCCGGAGAGGCGAGGCGCGGCCACATGTTTGGCGGGGCGGGCAGCGTGGAGAGTGGGCCTCCCTCCGTGGGAGTCCCGGCCAGTCCCACTCTGAGCAGCTCGGCGGAGTCCAGCGACCCGCTCAGCCTGTACGAGGAGCAGAGCCCGGCGGGCAGCGAGTCATCACACACCGCGCGCCTCAGGTACGCTCGCGCTTCCTCTCCAACACCGTCAGCCTCTCACTCCTCCTCATCCGTGTCCTCCTCCTCATCAGATGAAGAGTTTGAAGACGAGCGACTGGAGCTGAACCCGAGCCCCAGCTTTGAGAGCATGTCTCTGGGCGGCATGGGCTTCTCCGACGCGGAGTTGGACCGGGACTTGGACTGGAGCTTCGGGGAGTGCGGGGCGGGATCTCACTTCGATTTCCCAGACTACTGCACCCCTGAGGTCAGCGAGATGATCTCAGGAGACTGGCTGGAGTCCACCATCTCCAACCTGGTGTTCACCTACTGAAAAGGATGGAGAGGAGCCGCGGCGACCCCCCTTCACGTTTTAAACTCCTCAGCCCCCCCTCAGACGGGCGCGTGCGTCCAGACCAGAATATTTCCGCCATTCTTTCACTAAATGAGGGTGAGTGAAAAGAGGATAAGGTGGCCTGTGTGCGCGTTAAAGCCCAGGTACGCGCCGCTCACAGACTTGGACAGCGCTCGGTGCGCTTGACGGGCACGCGCAGACGGGGGGAAATGCTTAGTTTGCATTTGGACACGGAGGAGGAGTGAATGTAAGCAGAGAGCAGTGAAACACACAGACTTCAGCTCAAATGTTCAAACCAATTCGCAGAGGATGAGGACTGAGACTTTGAATCTTGATGTTGTTTTGGGTCGGGAAAAGGGACATTTGCTGGACAGCTCGTCATGTTGGCTTTTGTTATTCACATTGACCATCAAGTTGCTATTCAGGTGTAGTTTTTTTCCAAACTCGAAATAGTTTCAATATCAACACGCATGCCCTCCGAGATAAGGAGGATTTTGTTGTTGTTCAATGCGTAAAAATGTTCATTGCTGCGTAATTACGCAATTTGTGTGACCATAGGACACAATTCACTATCACCAGCTTCTCTTTCAACGGCAGGACTTAAAAAAATACAAAGACTGACTCAAATACTTCAGAAACCCTTTTCTGAACCTTTTTAAACACTCAGTGCACAATTCAGGACCAATGTTCCCCGACGCGCATCCTTTCTGCCTAGTGCTTCAACTTTGTAGTTCCTCTGTGTCAGATGACGTTTTTTATATTGATGTATTTATACCGGCCAAACTTTTTTATACATAGAAGTATTGTTCTCGTACAGGTCTCGTTTGTGTTTGTGCACATACACCTGTCTGTATCCAGCGCGGAAGGGCTAGAAGTGTATCTTATTTAAAATGTCTGACTTCTCTCTTTCAAGGAGATTTGAGTGTGTCATGATTTTCTACTTGTATTTTTGTACAAAATCTATAGAAAGGGTTTTTTGTTTTTGTTTGTTTGTTTGTTTGTTTCCTGAAGAGTGGGTAGCCTACAACATTGTTGTTTGGATCTACATTAGTGTTTAGACGTGCAGAGGGGGGTTTGTTTGGCACAATCTGACCTCACACAGTGTTTACAGTATTTACCCACATGCTTCTTAATGGCACAGTGACTCCAGTTTCACCAGCCAAGTAAACAAAGCACCACTGCAGGCTCCCAGTCTGAGTGGTGCCTGTTTTCCAGTACACATCGACCTAAAGTATATGAGTGAAAGATCCCAGAGAGTCACTGTTTTGGATAGAGCTAATACCTCTGTGTGCTTTTTTATCAAGATAAGTTTTATTTGAACCACTGGATGGAATTTCACACTCATTCCACTTTGCCTAGACTTTGGAGGGAGGGAGATGTATGAAGTGCTTCATCTGTTATTGCGCAAGTTGCATCAAAAAAAAAAAGTATTTAACCTTTCTGTACCTGTTGGCTAAGTATAGCAGGCTAATTGTTTTCCTATATTATGGCATGGCAAATAGCATTTGTATTTCAGATTCAGGTATATGTAGCTATAGCTGTTGTGTTTAAGATTTTTAAAAGAATAATAACATGAAGATATTTATGTAAACTGACTGTACTATAAGCAAAGATTGTGTGTTTTATGTATGATGATGATCAACGACAGGCACTAGGACAGCCATCTTTGGACATCCTTATGTTGAAGATGATTGTGGTCCAGGAGGTTTTTTTCTTCTTTTTTTTACCTTCAAGACATGTTTTTCTAGCGTCCTCTATTTTTTTCTTTTTTTCATTTGTGCAATATGCTGTGTATGATCATGTTTTGTCCAATCATGCCAATATCATTTTTTGATGTTTATAGCTCAAAACCAGCCAATGTTTGGGTCAATCACTGCCTCTCAGACCTCTGTACAGATTGTTGTTTTGTTTTTGTTTTTTTGTTTTTTTATTATTTTTTTTTCTTCCAAGAAGGAAATAAAATCAGCTGGAACTGAAAAGTACAAAGTGCTTATTTCTTGTGTTTTTTTTCCATCATCTGAATCCAAATTACACAGAATCACACACACTGACGCCCCCCTTTTCTGAGGTGAAAGCTCAAGAGGTGAGCCTTCATTGTCACATTCTGCAGCTATGCCTCATTCAAAAGATCCAATCAGGTGTCGGATGTTTACACTCCGTGCATGCATGCACATGCGTGTGTGTAGGTAAAGGGTGCAGCTGCAGACTGTCAATCAATAGGCAGCCAGTGAATCGATAGGAGTGGTCTCTTTCTCCCTCTCTTATTCCGTGTGATTCTACACGTGCAGAAAACGTGGCTGCCATGGAAACACTGTATCCAAGAGAGAGAGGCTGAAATCCTTTTTCTGTGTGTTTGTGTGTGTGTGTGTGTGTGTGTGTGTGTGTGGGATAAGGGACACAGACTGATCCATCGGGGTGGGGTAGGTGGGGAGGGTTGTCAGATATTTCTGCAAGGCATGACTGGAATAAAGGAGGAGGTGGGTGTGTGTGTCTGTGGGTGTGTGTCTGTGGGTGAGTGTGCCAATGGGAGGGAGAAGGTGCAGAGGGGGGTGTTTGTCTGTCCTGGTGGATCGTGCAGGAGACTGCTCCCAAATCCAATTAATTCCTTCTGGATGCATTCATTTGTCTCGTGCATCTGACGAGAAAGAAAGACAGAGAGAGAGAGAGACCCCTGAGGTACAGTATTTAGTGTGTATCAATTTACGCCCTATTCCACAAGAGACATTGGTAATTATTTCCATCTCTCTCTCTGTCAGGAGAGCAGAGTCGTCTCCAGCTTTCCTCTGACATGTCGGGCCGGGTAATGAGAAAGATAAGGCATGGTCATTACCCACACCATCCCGAAGACGAGACGCCGGCCCCCAGATGTCTGCAATAAGCCTGACATCACACAGGAAATGGTGTGTGAGGTGTGTTCGAGGTGTCCCTGTTTTAGAAAAAAAAGTCCAATCATGATACCAGAGACTAAGGGGAAGATACAAAGATGCTCTCCTCTCACACACACGCACACACACACACATGTTCACACATGCATTCATGAGAGGAGTAGAGGAAGACTTGACCCCCATGGATGTTAAAACAGCTTATTTGTTTCCTGCGTTAACCTGTGTGAGTCAGAGAAACATCACGTCAATAAAATACAAGCCAAAAATACAAATTCAGTTATAACAGTGTGCTGCAAAACCTTCACTTTTTTTGGACTTTGTAGCAGAATAAAGCTATGTTCTAAAAAAAATCATAAGGTTGTTTAAAGTTTGTAAAAAAAATTCTAAACTAAAAGCATGTTTTGTACTGTAAGAAATCAAAGCTACTAAAGTACATTCACTCAATTACTTTACTTAAATGAGCACTTCACTCACAAAATGATCATGTGTATAACAGTCACTCACTAAATTACATTGAATTTGTGTAGAAAAACATTCAAAAATATATCAAAACATCTGTTCAGATATAGTTTTTAGTTTTTATATCAAAACTTCAATTTACGAACTCTCACACAACTGATGCAGTATCATCAGGGGCATGACAGACATCTACTGTTTGTGATACACTGACTATTGGACTATTGGTAAGTAACTAACCCAAACTAACCCTTTAATGCAATCAAATCACCTCTTATTATGTCTCCTCTGGAAGTTTTTAGCAGCCATTCCTATTTAAAATCTTACATCATGACTGTATATCATTCTACACATTAGGGTATTTCCACCACTGCATTGTATGTACTGTATGAGAGCTTTTATATTTTCACAACACAAGTAAGTCCCCAGGAATATTGCAGTGATAACTTAAAAGATAAACATAGCATAAAGTGAGGAGAGATCCTGCTCAAGGCTGAGCTGGTTCACTCCAAGTCCCGATGGGAATGTTACAGGAGGACTTTAGAACATATGGTATTGATAGTAGAGGAGATCCAAATACCATTAAGCGCACACAAATGCGCCTTTGAGCATCACAGACGCACTCAGACTCCCTGCGGGCATCATATAGGAGCTTTGTGGTGATTTTTTTTTCACGCTGCCGGTGAAGTTGAAGGCGGGACACAAAGTCATAAGGCATGCACAGACAAAGAAATACACAAACGCCGCTGTCATGGCACGCAGCCCAACTTTTGTTTCATTGATTGCATCCAGTTGCGCTCCTGACGCAGCGAAGAAAACATGCAGATATTTTTATCCGATGGAGGTAAAAAGTTTGCGGAATGAAACTTTGATCCCGGGCGGTGTGAGTGGAGACAAAGCAAAGAGCTGAACTCGGGATGTTTGTGTGTAAAATTTCGGAAAAGTGGAATCAGCAAGAGTTGGGAGAAACTTTGATAGGTAGGCACCTTTATACTAATAATAACCTGCTATATTACACTTTTATTTTGAAGCACCGTGTCCACGTGCTGTTTTATTTTCATGTCACCAAAAAGTTTCCTGTTATAGAAATGGCTGTCATCTTAAAGATGAGAGTTCGGTGTGCGTAAAGAGACATCTTCTCTCAAAGGAGCCACCGCGAGCTTTTATTGTTGTGTAAAAAGTGCTGTAAAGGTAGTTTGCAGGAGGATGTCTGATGCTAAATCTGGACTATAAAGGTAACCTCTGCCTGCCACACGTCAGCAGCTGCAGACAATACCAGAAAAAAAATAAAAGTGTTGTTGAGTTAATTAGTGTGACGATTAAATACTGTTTGGAGTTCCTACTGACTGTTTCAGCATACACAGGGCTGGACAGCGGCTGTCTGGAATGGTTTTGTGTGTGTGTGTGTGTGTGTGTGTGTGTGTGTGTGTGTGTGTGTGTGTGTGTGTGTGTGTGTTTAAAACAGTTGTGCATACAGCAATGATAAGTTTGTTTGCTGTCTGGTGGGTGACATATGGACATTACAGCACAATCCAATACAGTGGACAGTCACAGGACAGGGTTAAATGATGTCTGGCAGTGCAGGGGGTGGAGGGTATAGGACATGTTTGCCCTGCGGCACCCGGCTGGACAAACAGGGTAGTGCCCCCATTAAACCTCCATCAATAGATAAACTGTGGACTGACACACACTGACAAATCATAGCAGGAAAACAGTTGTAAACATATGAGTGAGTGGGTTAAAATAAGTCCTGGTGTTTACTGCTAAACAGTGATGCTGATTTAGGGACTGTATAAAAGTTATTGGGCAGGGGAAGGGGGATGAACATGTTTTAAGGAGCATGTCAATTTCCAAAAAGCTTCGTAAACTTCAGTATTTCACGCAATTAAAAAAACCTATGGTCATGAGCTTTGGGTAGTGACCGAAAGGTGGCTGGGCTCTCCCTTAGAGATAGGGTGAGAAGCTCGGTCATCCAGGAGGAGCTCGGGGTAGGGCCGCTGCTCCTCCGCGTTGAGAAGAGCCAGATGAGGTGGCTTGGGCATCTAATTAGGATGCCTCCCGGACGCCTCCCTGGTGAGGTGTTCAGGGCACGTCCCACAGGTAGGAGGCCCGGGGAAGACCCAAGACATGCTGGAGAGACTATGTCTCTCGGCTGGCCTGGAAACACCTCGGGATCCCCTGGGAAGAGCTGGACGAAGTGGCTGGGGAGAGGGAAGTCTGGGCTTCCCTGCTTAGGCAGCTGCCCCCGCGACCCAACTCCGGATAAGCAGAGAAGAAGGTGAAGAAGGTGAAGGTGTGACTTAAATCTTGCGCAAATCTGTAATTGAAACCCGCCCATTGATAACATACAGGCAAAGCACAAAAATTTTCAAAAACCGCCAATAAACATTGTAACTTTTATTGCACTTTTATTTTATTTTTTCAAAAAAGCTGAATTTCAGGCCGTAATAAGCCCCAGAACAGCCTGTGAAATGCTGGAGGGACTGATTATATTATGGGCTAGCTATACATATTTAACTTTTTCCTTTGTGTGTGATAACTACTGGTAGAGATAATGTGTAATATCTTATAAACTGAAGACCCAGTGCATTTGACTCTTTTTTGTCTTGCTTACATAAAATATATATCATGTGTGAGAAAACATAAGTAAATTGCCTCCCCCATGCTCCCGAAACAACTCACAACAACTTCTGCTCAGCAAAAAGAGAAAAAAAACATAAAACTTGTTTCCTCACCACATCTTCTCCCTGTAATAATTTTCATACAGTCCCTCACTGCATCAGCGTCTGACTCACTCTGTTCTGGCGTTCGTGAGTATGGACAGTGGTAAATAGCAGCATGTCCTCACAATACAAGCTCGTGAGGACACACAAGAGACAGTATCACTCCACCTACATCCAGGCCCGGGCCTCAGTGTGCAGTCAGACACTGTGGCACGCTGTGTACTGCACAGAGAGAACTCATTGTTAGGCACTGTGCAGAAACAGTTTAGCATGACAGAGGAATTCTGAGTCAGAGTAGTAGGTGTTGTACTGTAATATGCCTGAAAAGATAGGGACAAGTTCTGAGAACACTGAGGCTTGGATCATAATTTCTGAAGGCTTACGTGGCAGAATGTGCAGTCTGGTTTGTACAGAATAGGACACTCTGCAAACTGTTGTGCAAGGTGACATTGACACTGCAGTTAAATGGACACTGGTCCTGTCCTGGATGGATTTATCTCCTCTGACGTGATGCAGACATGCTCCTTTTTCAGTTGTAATCTGGATCATATGGATGTGAGATAAAAGACTGCATCCCGAGACAGGCGGCCTACATGCAGCTTGAATTTAAATGCTCAAATTGGAATGTGTCATTGTTACTGTGACACAACCTAAATTACATCATCTCCTTGGACAATTGTCATAATTTCAGCGCTCAGCTTGTCTGCCAACATGGAGGACTGCAAAAGGAATAATGAAGTAAAACGGAAGCAGAGTGACTCGTTAAGTACATTTTGGTTCAATTTAACCCTCTGAAACCTGAACAAATGGCCTTGATTTCTTTCAAAAAACATTTAGGCATTTATCCCAGAAGGGCAATTCAGTTTTACAGTCTATCCAGACCATACACAACAACGTCCACATGGGAGGGTGACGAGCAATTTAAAAAGAAATGACCCAAAAATTAGCAAGAAATTAGTAAAGCTATAAGAAAATTACCAGAATATAAAATAAATCTCTATAATCATAATTGTAATAATAATGAAAAATAAATAAAAAATACATAAATGAGTATTATTTCTTCTGCGATGAAATTTGGAATATATAAATAAGACAGTTTTACATATAGTTTTCTGGACATTTTCCCCTAGTGTTTTGATAATATCTGATTATTCAATCCAGCCAAATAATTTCTTTGTTAGCCTACATAAGAAATTAAAAATGTCCGACCATGCTATGGACATGTATTGTAAATCTTAAACATTTATATCTTTAAAATCTATTGTGTACATTGTGAAATAATTTTAAAAAGAGCAATGTGTAGTGAAAATATGTCTTTGGAAAGAGTTGGTGGTTTAGTCTCTGATGTTACTGGTGACGATGAGCTGGAGTCTAATACTGTGTTCCCATTGGCTGATGCCTGTGGGCACGAGGGAAGTGCGTGATCAGTGAGGGGCAGTGAAGCAGGAGTCAGGGAGCGCCGTGTGCAAAACAGAGTTGGTAGAGTTAGAGTTTTAACGAATGTTTTTTGTTTGTTTGTTTTGAGTTTGTTGACTGATTCTTGGACATTCCACTGACGTTTAGTGACATTGACGGGATTTTGTTTGACGGTTTTTGTGCGCAGTGGAAGAATCCATCCTATTAGGTTGTTTCACCAGCTGCATCATGCTAGCTAATTGAACAGCTACGTCCACTTAAGCGTAGCTAATTAAGCAGCTTGCTAAGCTACACAGCACATTCATTAGCGCAGTGAATGGACAGTAGGGACCCCGTTAGCGAACAGAGCTTATTTAGAGTATTCAAACGACGTTTTCGACAAGGAACAGCCGAGGAGAACCAGAAAGCGTTCTGAGCTACCGGCCGCTCAGACTTCCTCTGGCCGCGGTGCAATAAAGGACGCAGAAGGAGCGTCTCCTGCCAGAGGGCTCCATCACCACGTCCGGACATCAGGAGACACCGACTGACTGGAAAACACGCCATGGAAACCTACACCATAACACCAGGTAGCTTTTATTTTATTTTCTTTCTTTTTAAATTGGTGAAAGGACCATTGCACACAACACACATGTGTCACGCAACATTTAAACAATATAACAAGAGAGTGTGCTTTAAGGTGATTTGAGCAGGGCAGTAATGGGTTAGCATCTCTGTGGCAAGCATTACCTAAGTGGAAAGGTTCAGCTATCTCAGTCTTGTTATGACAAAGATAACAGCTGAAAAAACATTTTTTCTATACAGATTTAATTACTACATCTGCAAACTTGTATTTTATTATGCTAGTCACTCTATGTCTTGGCACAGCTAAAGAGGATGCCAGACATTTCCAATAACTCAAGAGCAAGGAAAAGTTAAAAAGTCATAATCAATGAAAAATGACAGACATATCATCATTTTAGGAAATGCACAAGGTGTTGTCATCTAACGGAATGTTTTGCTTCAACCCATATTTGATGTCCTTAGCCTATATTTCCCATCATGCCTAGACCTGGACTGAGTAGTTTTTAGTTTGCAGTTAGTTTTGTTGTTTATGTTCCAAAATGCAAATGTCACTTTGTGTCAGTGTTTATAATGTGTATGTACAGAACAGGGGGATTTATGCTGGTTAGTGTCATCTTTGTGATAGTTTATAGTTTACACTATTTGTGAACTGGCTAGTACTTGAGCTGAAACTAAATTTGAGCTGTAATTCACAAGTGCTTTGAAATATTTTTTACATCATACTTATCAATAACATTATGCTCTGAAAGGCTCCCTGAACATTGCCCTAATTCTGGATTTTATGCAAATGCAGTGTTTAAGAATATTTTCAGTGTTGAGGTTTGCTGTCAGGCAGATTTGAGCACATTCTAAATGTCTTGTTGACCAATCAGAGGGCTTGGTTGGAACTACTTGTTATATAATTGTTGTTTTAAAGTGGTTTGACTCGCCTTGTGTGTGTGAGTGGAGAGAGTGGGCTCAGTAAATGGAAGTGTATTTGAACTTTATGTAGGAAGTGTTAACATTTTGTGTTAAGAGTACAAAGCGCTAATTTTTAGATTTTGCGTTCATTTGATTTTGTATTTGTTTTCTTTTGTGTGAAAAAACATATCTTTGTTTAACTCTGACTAACTCTCTAACACCTAGATCAACATCAGTTTCCTTGTGCTACTTTTAGAAGCCTTTCATTGGGATTTAAACCTTTGAAACCTGGGAAAATTGGTTTGATTGTTTTCAAAAATATGGGAAAAACATGATGAGCAGATTGGCAAGAAATGCTCTGCAAACTGTAAAAAAAAAGAGTAAAAGTTAAAGGGTTTCAAGAACAAAATTCAGTTTTTCCTTCCCTCCCATTCCCATTAAAATATTACTGTTGATTCTAGAGCATCAATGGTAATTTTTACAGCTGCAAAGTCACTATATGAATAATATTCCTAATATCTCAATATTGAGTGAAGTTTAGCTTTTAACTGCCACTAAAGGCCATTCCCCCTTTCCTCTGTCCTGCCCTCCCTCTGCTGTTTTCATTCACTGCATGCATGTGGGGGGAAGAGGAGCCGTTTGACTCAGCCAACAGCTATGTATAAAACAATTTGCCCAATTTAAGATAAATTGCAAACTAAGCTCAACAGTTAGACTCTATACAGACAGCTTTCATTTTAGCTTATTTGTAAGAATTTGCTTTTAGCTGAGCTAGCGCTCTGTGCTTGTGTAAAACATAATTTTAGTGGCGGTAGATGAGAGACTGCAGATGGAGCTTTCTACATGTTTTCGTGGTAATGCTCACTAGTGAACACAGGTATCAGTAAGTTTTGTCTTTTTGCTTTTTCAAAGGTTTAATTTCACTTACAGTAAGGAGCTTCGTTGCCCTCTAGTAGTTTTTTGAGTTAACTTCAGTTATCCACTGCAACCTGTGTGTACCAGTAACGTCTGAGCTTATCAATACTACTGTCCTTGTTAATTTAGCACCAGTGCTTGTTTAACCCTTTGTAACCTGGATCAGCATCACTTTTCTTGTGCTGATTCAGATGCCTTTCACAAGTATTTAAACCTTTGGATTGGTTTGGTTTCTTTGGAAAACAATAGTGAAAGGGCAATGGTCAACTTAGCCATGAAATGTCCTACAATGCAAGAAACTAGTAGATTTAGAAAGCTAAATTAAAAAAGCTTTTTTTTTTTTTTTTTTTTTCCAGAAAACAATATCAAATCATACTTTTATATTTAAACTCATGTAACAAAATTAAAATTAATTTTAAGCCCCAGGTAATTTCCTTGTTTGTTTTTGTTTCATACTTTCCCTTTTTTGGGTGCTATTTTTCTGGTATCTTATTGTACTTTGATTTTTTATTTTTACAAATGTCCTGCAAATTTTGGTATAATATATTAAGTTGCTCATTACCTTCACCTTTTTTTTAAAAAAAAGATTATTTTTTTTGGCTTTTTATGCCTTTTATATAGTGAAGTTAGAGAGCGACAGGCAAAGGGGGAGAGAAAACGGGCGTGACATACAGCAAAGGACGGCAAGCCGGAGTCGAACCCAGGTAGCTGCTAAAGAATCAGCCTACATGGGGCGCTCGCTTTACTTACTGAGCTGGAGGCCGCCCCCTTCTTCACATTTTTTGAAAGAAATCCCATCCATCCCTAATCTCCTGTGAATATTGTTGAGACTTGAAAAATGTGGCTTGATCCCTTAAGAAATATTGTGTTAAATTTATTTGATTTAAAATTTAAAATCTGAAGATGCATGGTTTTCACTATGACACACTATGGCACATGTGTTACTTAGCACAGATTCATTCTGTTGGAGTTGGTGCAGGGAAGGCAGTGAATACCATGCTGAAAGAGATAAGCAGAGATATAGGCAGCAATTAAGCAGAAGGCAGGAAGGTGTGAAAGCAGACTACTAATAAATAGGATATGCTAAACAGCTTCAGTAGTAGGATTATAGCTCCGTAGGGGCCCGAGGTGGTTGGAAGGCTGTCAATACCAGACGGAAGCAGACAGACTAACACCTGAGCAAACTGTTTAGGTGTTTTGCTCTCAGTGGATCAGTGCTGTCTCTCAGATGAAAGTTTTCCATAAAACACAGGGATAGGAGACTTGATGACAATCTCTTTTGTCCTATTCCTCTGCCGGCTGCCTACTGAGAGGCGATACAGCGAGTCTTAGAGCAGAGGCGGACAGGAACCGAGGATGTGAAGATGTTTTGATTACTAAAGCTAAGAATGGGTTGTGAAGCTCTGAGCTACCTGCGGGGTCCTCGGGAAGCAAATCCTCTGGTGGGCTTTAGGAGATGTTCTCATGCTATTTGAGGGGATGATGGTGGACTATAGAAACATTACAGACACGGCTGAGTTCACTGTTTAGCCCTTCATCTGCAGCGAGATGATGAGCAGGCAGTTTCTTTCAAGTCAGTGCGCCATGTCACCTGCAGGCTTCAGTGCTGAGCTCTGAGTTATTATTCTTCCCCTCCTTCGAGACTTGCTTATTATTAATGGACGCACACATAACAGAGCCCTGTCTCTCAATGCAATACGAAAACCATATACCAAAAGTCAAATACTTTTAGTGAAAAGTGTGATAATATGTGATACGTGCTCTGCATGATACTCTGCCTCTGCCTTGTACAAACCAATAGCCAGAGAAAATGCTGGCGTGCATTTCTGCAAGCCACAGATGCGTTACATTTTGTGATGTAGCAGAAATGTTGAAAATTTTAAATTTTAATATGTAGTTAGGTTCAGGCACAAAAATCACGTAGTAATGGTTAGGAACCATGTTTTGGCTTAAAATGCCCGTTTTGGAGGGCACAAACCCATTAAAAAAAGCAGCCATGTCCTGGTAAAAATTAACTGCTGCTGCAAATGCTGTTTTTGTCGTTTATTGGTGTTTATTTTTTTGTTTTTAGTAATTTAGTAATTGATTGAAACTTTTTATCTTATCTCTTTCTCTTTTATTATGAACCTGTATCTTTTATTATGTTTTTATATTTTATTATTCTGTAAAGCACTTTGAATTGCCCTGCGTATGAAATGTGCTATACAAATAAAGCTGCCTTGCCTTGCTCATCTCTAATCACAGTATTGCATGAAGGCTCCAAACAGGAGGTCAAGGTAAAATCACTGTGTACCAGAGACTTTCAGGCTGACTTTGTTGAAAAACAACAGCACAAAACATAAAAATCTCCTATCCTTAGATTTTTTACAATTAGTTTGATGTTCAGTCCCAGATGAATGCATTTATTCAGTTATGTTTTACTTTGACTTACATGCTCACTTAATTTCCGACGCTGTCAAAAGATGTTTGTGGCGGGGCGGTGAGATATCAGCTGATTAATCAGCTATTTGCTTTTTCCAGTTCCAAACTATTGTTATTATATTGGCCTCTAAAAATCCATGATTGGTCGACCTTTAGTCTGCAGGTTGGCAGGTGTCCTGCCGTCCATCATTCCCTCCTCCTCCAGCCGACAAAGTCAGCTCATTATGACATCACTCTTAGAAACCCTGATATACATATATGAAATAAATGTAACATATTCGTGACTTGCAGAAACATACAATGTCAACATTTTCCTCTGGTGACTGGGCTGCCTTGTGATGCCTTGAGAGCGCCACTTCAAGTGACTTGTTTTACGCACCAATAATTGTTCAGTGCCTGTGCCGTCCACAAAATTACGCAGCTTGACAGGAGCATTGCAGGAGGCACAGTATGAGGCTCTGGCAGCAGAGGAGGGGAAAGAGCAAAATATTTCTGTGATGCATTAAAGAGCAGGGGAGCAGGAGAGTAGAGCCATCCACATAAAGTGCCGTCTTTACATCAGGAACCACACAGCCCACTTAGAGATGGACTGGACTACATCAGGTACAGTAGAATAATTCATTCACCTTTTAATTATAATAATTAACTTACCAGTGCTAATATAGGGATGGAAAAAAAGACTTGGACATCAGTCTAGTACCGTGATATGAATACAGTTTCTTTATGACCTTGTGAATTTAAATGTGGGCCAGTGGGTGCATTGTTTTACTCGGTGTGGTTACGGCCTGAGAGTTGATGAAGTTTCATCCATGCCAGAGGCAAGGGGGAAAATCTGCAAAAGGTCACTTTTGTTAAAATATCCGCAGGGTCAGGGAGCAAGGAGATATAGATTTTTTTTTTTCACATGGAAATGCTGATCTGCGGTGACTTTAGAGAGCAATGCAGTGTTTTGAATTTTCTGCCGTTGCCTTAATAGCAGTTTAAAGTTCAAATATGGACTTTTGAAGCCCGTTCCCAAATGAGGCCCCTGTGGCTATGGCCATGCTTCTGAGTGGAGATTGAAATGAGTCCACTCAACAGCAAAATAAGTAATGCTACTCATTCGGGTGACTCACAGCAGCCAGTCTGATCTATTTCCTTTTTTTTTTTTGCATTATTTTGTTTCATCTAAATTGGCTTATTAATGATGTCCATGTGTCCCAAAGTGACCTCTGCACATTATCTGCAGTCAGTGACCTGTGCAGTCTCCAAACTCCTCAAGAAAACATGAAAGTGCTTCGTCAAGATTGGAAAAAAAAGAAAAATGTGTGTTAAAAAATAGCCTCCAGGTTGATGATGGATTTAACTGCGCAAAGCCGACTGAAAATATTTTTTTCAGCAGCCTCTGTGTCTCTAATCCAAGAGGTAGGCATGGCTTGTCAAATCATTTTTAGATGAATGCATTTATTTAGAACTGGCAAGTGAATTAGCAGATGTGTACAGGAGAGAAAAACTGTGTTATAATCTTTCCATTTTCTCATTTGTCGTCCCCATGCCTGTCAGCAGCAGTTAGGTGCAGAGTAATAATTTCTAATTGTATGCTTCGCACTGCCGCCAATTTCAGACCGTGGTAAACTGATGGTTAGTTCTGTCAGGAACTGCAAACGATCATTCCCCGCTACTTTTGTCCCGTCCCCGCCCTTACTAAGGTGAAGAAAGCCCAATCTGTTCTCCAAATGAACAGAGAAGTAAAATTTGAGCATGAAAGCAACGTGGAGGCACTCTTTTGTGGACCCATATGTGCAAATGTTATGTGCTTGTGCGTTTGAGCGCGGATGTGAGCGCATGTGCACGGCTGCACGTCTGGAGGAACTGCGAGATATGTTGTTGTGACATGCCTTGTCTTCCGTTCTGTAGAAAAACAAAGACAGTCGCTGCTGGATCCAGACAGCATAACTAATTAGTCACGAACACACATGCGAACACACACACACACGCAGAGACACACAGAAACACAGCATGGATACATGCGGGAGCCAGCGAGTAGGATATGATGTCACCTCCATAACCATAATTACCCATCATAAATCATGTGGTGTGACACCCTGTCACAGAGTGAATGGGTGTCCTATGTGCCAGCCAGGGATGGCTGCACTTTACTGCTGGGTGCCACCGTGCCACCGTACTACGGACTCAAGTGTGTGTTTTGACGTTCCTTTTCCTTCACTCATCATAGCCTCCTGTATGATACAAAGTGTTCCTTTATGGTTCCTTTGCTATCGTTTAGTAAAAGTCAGCATGGGGCTGACAACACTCCACAGTGGGGATTTTCTCCCGCTTGTTGTTTGTCTCTTTGTAAAGTGTACAGCATGGAGTAAGTTAACCCAGTGTGGCTAACTTTATTCAAATTGTAGCATTAACACATTAAAACAATTGCGAATAAATGCAAAGAAAAGGCATATATTTGGTGATATCCCAACATTTACCAATAAAGGGATTAATTCCTGAAATTCCATAATTGCATTTCAGTTACTAATCCCAGTACTACTCGGCTACTTTGACAATTTTGTTGATGGACTTGGTTGTGGTCTTACTGGGAGTCTGACTGAGAGAATTAATTTGTGCTCAGAGAACAGACCGCTGTGGAACAATAGCTTAGAGCTGCGGCCAGACGTGTTAGTGGTGTTTAGCAACTAGGCTACCAAAAGAGGAGAACTGCAACTCTTGCTTATGTAAAAGTTGTCATATTTACATATTGTTTTGTTTAAGCTGCCTGTTAGCTGCCATGTGGCACTGCCTACAATTTGGCTAATCACCCTTCAGTTACGGCAGATGTCCACCGCTTGCATGTGCGTTGCGTTACGGCTCCGCTGTGGTTTTGCTCCGCTGTGGTTTTGCTCCGTGCTCTGTCATCTGTCAATCCCCGCCGGTTGCGTTTTGAGTCCGGCATGGCGCAGCACCGCCGGATCAGCCAGAGTGGCGAGACCAAAGAGTTCTCGCGGTCATTAGAGAATCACGTGCAGTATATCAGTACAGAAGAAAAAGTAATAACTCCTTTCACTCCGTGGATTAATTATAGTGATGTCAATTCACTCCCATAACTCCCAAAAAGTTGCTCCACGCCATTTCCTGTCTATGGTTGTCCTTATAAAAGGATGTGTGGTGTCATAAATAATTTTGTGGTTTTCCAGCTTCCAAATTGGCTTTTCCTCGTCCGTGTTGCCAGTAATGACCTTCGAAAACCTGTGACCTGTTGAATCCAGGCCTGGATCTGCTCATTTTGACGTTTTGTTGATGTAGTTAAGTGAAATATGATCAGACATAAACACAGAGTGTTTTATTCTGAAAAGTAACCGGATGTTTTAATGTTGTATCGCTGTCCGATTTCCTGTCTGTTCTGTGTTAAATTCGGCTAAATTTATGCGAAGTGATCCAGGGCCCAGCAAAAATAGGAGGCTTGCGTATCTGATCCGCAAGCCTCTGGACTGCCGGAGCGGGGACGGAGTCGATCCGCAGCGCAGTGGAGCTGGTGGAAATTGACACATAGACTATTGTGCAATCTATTTGCTCTGTCTGCCGTGATGGAGCGGAGCCGGACTGCACACAGATCTGGTGGAAATCCGGGGTTAGGAGAGGGACTTCTCCTGAGAACTGTGTATGATCAAGGCTAGCCCATTGGTGTATGGAGAGGGTTGAGCTGTGGAGGAGCGAGGCGTGAATCTGACTAATAGACTGTAGTGACGCCTCGCAGGCAGCCTGTCACACAATCAGCTTAACCCATAAATATGCGTTACATAACCAATGTTATGTAGGGAATCATGAGGACATGACAGATTCAGTTTGGCCGCATTCTCAACTGACACCGATCGTCAATATATCATGCTGCCATGGCAGGTGATGTCTGGCCATCCAGCGGCATATTAAAACACTGCAAACTCTCTGTCCAGACACGTCTCAGCTGATGCTGTCCAGGGGCATATCATGCGGACGCAAATGGTAACTTTTACAGTTGGGATCTTATGCCTAAAGCACTGCAAAAGTGGCGGTATTTGATGAGTGTGGAATGAGAACGGGCTGGTCACCCATATGTCAGGATGTGACCTGGGTGTGCGGGCTTTGATATTGTGACGGAGACGGGCTGAACGGGTGTGTGTGTGTGACAAGGTGTGATGTAAATAATTAGTTTTGCTGTTGTTAGTAAATTAGTAAATATAATTATTTTTTCAATGAGTAATGTAATGAGAAATCAATGACATTTTACATGTGACACTGAGTAGTAGTCATAGATATTCATGCCAACTTGTGTGGAATCCAATCAAAATGTCACGAGAATTAATTAAATTTAAAGGATCTCTGCATCAAATATTACATGAAATATGTTTAATCATGTACATTAAAAGGTGAATGAAAATGTGGCTGATATCTGAGTTTTAATAAAAGGTCCATATCAGTACGGTGGATGAGCTCATCCATATATCAGTCTACTAAATCATATGTGGCCATACGGTATGTGTGTACTTGTCCTTTGTGCCTATGTAGGAAAGTGTCCTTGCTTTATGGAACAACAACACGGGGAGTTTTCATTCCCCGTGGATAGGCACACATGTACCACACACACACACACACACACACACACACACACACACGCATGAGCAAAACTGCTGACGGTGCTGAATGGAGCAGCTTCCCTGTCACTGAAGCCCTTGAAGTGTGGAAGTAGCTCCAGCAGTCCTTCTGCTGTTTAAGTCAAACCCACACCTCCACTTCCCACACCTCCACCTCCTCCTCTTCCTCGTCTCCCTTTTTTGTTCTCACACTAATTCAATGCATTAACTTGACTGCTGTGACTTTCATCTCAAACAATACTGCCAAAGTAGTTGTATAAAATGTGAATTTCCAACAGCCCAAACAGTTTATACATTCGAGCCGCGCTGAGATGATAAATTGCTCTCTTTCTCTCAAACCACAGAGAATGTGTGCAACCCCCTGCCTCCTTCCCCTCCATCTATGCCTGTGTGCCCCCCACCCCTCTCTGACATATAGACTCATGCACATCCTTCTTTCCTTCAAACACACTCCACTGCTCCCCTCACATACACTGTAGCTCACACGCTTGATCAAATATACACGGAGATTCACCGAGCTATATTCGTCTGCTCCTCGCGGTGTTTTTTTTTTTTTTTTCGCTTGTGTAATCCTGCCTTATATAAGTGGACTGGAGGCAGGCGGGGTCATTACATCTGATACAGTGCACTCAGGAGAAGCACTCGGGTTTTGTTTGTGTGTCACGGCTCGTCTAGACGCTGATCAAGGTCGAATATTGGCAAACTTATGAGACTTGGCACGGAGGCTCTTCAGAGTTTCGTGTTTGTTTTATTTATTTATTTTTTAAGAAAATAGTTTGGAAAGAAAAAGCAGGAGTATTCAGGTTGGGCATGAGCAGGGATGGAGCTGATGAAGATAAAGGCCAGAGTGTGACCTATAGTAGCTCATCATGAGGCACACAGCTGCCAATAAAAGACAATTTAACTGTGTTTAACTTCTCTCTCAAGTGTCCATGTGCTTTTGTGTCATCTTTACATTCTTGTGCGCTGCCTGAGTTGTCTTGTATCTTTGGCCTGTAAATTTTTATCGCTGTTACATCAGAAGATGTATTTTTCACTTCAGAGTTCTCTTGAATTCAAAGTTCTTGTGGAAGTATTTGTGTGTGTTACAGAATATAAGATTTTTTTCAAGTTTGGTGGGTTTAATCCTATGGTAAGAGGGTGTTACCACAGGCCTCACTAAGTCTGTGCTAACATTGTAGCCTAAAATCTGAAACACCAACTTTGACAGTACTTTGGGTGTAAGTGCATGACGCCAAAAGGCACCTTTCGCGTGCGGATGAAACGGAGGATGAATGGAGGGCGTCAGCTGAGGACGTGGCCAGACAGAACTGCTGGCTGTGTTATTTTACGCTGGCGGATGACTAGATGGCAGCTTCTGCGTTCACATGATAGATGCATGGGCGGTGTCACTTGAGAACGCGGCTGGACGGAACCTGTTAAGTGCACGAGAAACGCGGCAGGACGGCATCAGGTTGTTACGCTACCGGTACCATCATAATATCATAAGGAGCACGACTGTGCCTAAAGGGTGGTGGTAACGGGTCCCACAAACCCAAGACTTTCATGTGGGAGTCTGATGTTCGCTTCCCTTTCTGAATGTGATGTTTTTTTTCTACACCTTGCCATGTGCCTCCTTACCGTAAACCCAACCATCTGTGCAACCATTTGTGTTGACATTCTGGTGTTGGTTGCTACGTGCTGTTGTTTCTGAAACATAACCACGTGCCGTGTCATCCCATCATGTGCATTTGTTGACATCACACTAGCAGCATTTGGAATGTAAACAGCAGAGAGATACCTAGAGCGTAATATGGAGTTTGGATAAGAACGTGTTGGACACACATACCATATGGGTTTATAGGGCAGATCTTCCTATAGGCAACCACCACGTTCTAATCCCATCTAGTCAAAAACCTGCTGCTTTGTCAGTGGACCTACACATCAAAATATGAAATTCTAGATGCCCTCTAGCATCAGTTTTGGATGCTCAGGGACAGCATGTCAATTTACGCGTATTATGTGCACTTTGTCTTTCCCAAATACGCTTCCATTTTCACAGTAAATGTACAGTTTCTGCTTATTCAATGCATACAGTCTTTAACAAAAAACTTGCTTTGGTAAAACACCTCATATTTTGGTTTACTTCTTTAAGTTTAGGCATTAATAGTCTGTGGTTAGGTTTAGAAGAAAATATCCAGATTTGACCTTAAATAATTATGGTTGTTAGTAACATAATAGGATGTCACAAGACATAAATCATGTGATGTGCGTCACCAGCGTAGCATGTTACATATATTCACACACTACATTGTTATTAAATTAACTTAATTGACTTTTTGTTTGGGATTCAAACAAAAGGGAAACAGAGTTTCCCTTTTGTTTGATTCTGAGTTTGTTTGACTGATCCACCTCCCCTCCTGCCCACACTTTGCTGACTTTCTAAATTTTTATACTAGTTACATGTGGAAAATTAATTGATCAATAGATGCAGTAATTGCTATGCAATTCTGGTAAAGTATGTGCAACATGTTGCTGTGAGCCTGATTGAGGCAAAAACGCATTTGGTATTATTTGAAATAATTAAAGTTTTATTTTTTTCAAATAACTATGAACTAATAAATCAATTTTTAATTTTATCAATAATGGATTAGTAAAGTGCTTACCAATTACAACCCTAGACTTTGAGCATTTAACAAGCAGAAACTGTACATTTCCTGCGAAAACGGAAGTGTATTTTGAAGACAATGCATTAAACAGGCATAAATAGACAGGCCGTCCTGGAATATCAACAGACGCAGGAGGATACTTAGTGTATTCTTTGTAATCCTTCTACCTCCTTGTAATCGTTTTTTCTTTCTTTTTTAAAATATATTTTTATTCTTTGTCGTCCTTATTTTATTGTCATTATATATAGTTTTTTACCTACTCTGCGTGCCTTACAAATTGCCCCTCGAGGACGAATAAAGTGTTTTGAATTGAATTGAACTGAAGTGTTGATATTTGCAAGTTGGGATGAGAATCTGTTGAAATATATGGACGAAAGAGTGCCTCTGTGCATCCTTGCCTGTTGCTAGTGTCCACTGACAGAGCAGTGGAATTGACCAGGTGGGAGTGAGAATGAGCTGAGGGGAAATAGACAACTGCCTATGCAGCCACCCAGGCATCTATAAATACACACCACCACACACTGCTCAAAACAATTATGGTTAAATGAATGAATGGGAAAAATGATACAAAAATCAAATGCTAACAGTCGCTCTTTAGTAGGGTTACCACCTCTAGTCGTTGACAATGCAGTTCACCTGTGGCGCTGAATGTGCTGGGTCTGGCACTGTAGGTTTAGTCCAAATATTATGTCTGTTTACGTAAGTAACATTGAAGTTACTAATTACTTTTTCTATTGACTGCTGAGAATGGAATGCTAAACGTGTGGTAAAGAGGACATCAGCACTTAGTGAAGTGCAGGCAGCTCTGTGGCATTTTGACATGAGCTAAATATAGTGTGAAAAACAAGTGCACTTAACTCTCACTGCAATATTGTGAAAAACTTAAATTGAATGTACAACAGAGTTAAGATGTCTTGGAAAATGTATGATGAGGTCAAAGAAAGTCGCATGTATCCAATTAGTGTGTCAAACCACTGATTTATTTCATTAGTGGAAAGTGACAGGAAAATGAGAGGTTGTGGACAGTGGATGGATTTAACTTGGATGAACTTGATTTTTTTTAATACTCAACACAGCCTCTTCTTTCAGAGGGTTGTTGAATTTCTCATTTATATCTTGGGTACTGAATTTGTAAAAAAAGATTCAATGGTGCACTTGCAGTGGCCTTTCTATCAATCAAACAGCATGTTCATTACTGAACATCTTTCCTGTTGATGAATCCTACCTTTCTGTGGGTGGCACTTTTATTTTTAACACACTGCTGCTGCCTCTGCTGGGGAGAGACACATCACATATCTGAACCAGAGATGTTTCCAACAAAAAGCTTTCATGAACTGGCTACAGGTTGAGTCACTACTTGTTGGCAGAGATTGTAGCAAAAATGGAACAATATTTTTAGAACATGGTATTTTTTCACTTTCCCTTAAGCTTTGTTAATAGCAACAGAAGTTATGAGCATTATTTTTCAGATATTGTCATTTATAATAGTATTATATACATATTTCATACTATCAATCAGAAAAATGTTACTAAATGCTTAAAGGAACAATTCATTCCAAAATCAAAAGAACAGATTTTTCCCATTAGCTGAGTGCTATTTTTAAATCTACATAGTTTTGGTGTGAGTGTTGTAGATATCAGCAATAGAGATGTCTGCCCTTTCTCCAATTAAATGAGACTAGAGGGCACTCAGCTTGTGGTGCTCAAAGCACCAAAAATACATTTGAAAAACTCAACAATAAGGTCTCCAGAAATCATGACCCGGTTAGCCAAGATAATTCACAGACCATGCTGTGAGCAGTTTCAGGTAGGAACTACCAACCAACCATATCACTACGCAGGAGGAAGAGCGCGTCTAATTATTGATGAGAGGCTAGTGACAGTGCAAGATGTAAACATTAATGGCGTCCTTCTCAGCTGAGCTGTTTTGTTAATTAGCTCATCGGTGCTAGGTGAGCTAGCAGTCGATACATGCTTCCTTCTGTGTGGTCAACATGCTCTCATCCTACCTCGTCAAATATCACTGCTTGGTCAGTGCCTTTCACTGCTTACATATGACATGCTTCGTATCCATCTGGGTTTGTTGTTGACTTTCCAGGACGGTGTATCAATATACACATGTTAAATGCATTTTGTCTTTTCAAAATACACATCTGTTTTCGCAGGAAATAAACAGTTTCTCCTTGTTAGATGCAGACAGTATTTTTTTTTTCTTAAATTACAACATTGGTAAAACACCTCATATTTATGTTTATTTCCTTGTGCAACAAACACACATGGTTAGGTTTAGGCAGCAAAAGCATATGGTTTACTTAACAAAAAAATCATCTTGGTTTGGCTGAACATTCAGATGGAAAGTGAACAGCGGGCTCCCGGGTGAAAGTCTGGGGTTTCGCAAAACTTATCCACTTCCACTCCTGGCATCCGGTGGTGTATCATACAACTGCAACAAGTTCTGTCTGGCCATGCTCTAAACTGACATGTATCATGCGGCTGTGGCGTGGCTTTTCACGTCAGTTTCTGAGTCCCAAACCACTGATCAGGCTGCGGTATTTAACTATCCAGCATTATATAAGAATTAAAAGCTCCATCTTAAACAAACTTCAGGTAAATTTAAGCACATTGTGCTGATAATAGGCACCTCTCCTGACTGCAGGACTCTGACTTCAACTTCTGTTGTGTGTTATTAATCATTTACTTCTGAATTTTTTTTTGAGTAGGCCTATTTCCTCTATAGCTGCCAACAGCCTGCCAACATTCCCAGTTAGAGAAAGAGAGTGTGGCCCCAGGTCCCCAAAACATTGCATCTGCGCCTGGTAATAATAATGAGAGCTCAGTGCGAGCGGCTGGATGAGACATGGAGCGATGCATCTTGGTGTTTCTAAATAATTCCATCCAAAGTCTGATTTAACTTGAAACTTAAACAAAGGAGTCCATAGAAATCTAAACTAGTCACTTTCTGAATGTCTGTCTGTTTGTCTCACTTTGCTCCTGTCGGACCATCAACTGTTTGATGTGCGATAATGAAACGGCGTGGAAGTACACACAGCTCGGTTGTCAAATACTCTACTGCATGAGAGTTGGTAACCTGGGTGGGGAAAGGAATAACAGAATTTAAAAAACAAAAAACCCCCCGAAATAACCGACATGGGGAAGATTATGCCAGTTAAAGGTACTGAATGTTGGTTTTGATTATTTTTTGATTAACTGTCCAGCCCTACTGTTAAATTTTTCAAATGTTTTTTTTTTTTGCGCTTTGAGCACCACAGGCCGAGTGCCATCTAGTTCCATTAGATTGAAGAGAAGGCAGACATCTCTACAGCTGATCTCTCCAACACTCTGCAACTTGCACCATAACTATCTACACTGATGAATAGCATGAAACGTTTGGGGAAAAAATATGTATTTTTGATTTGGGGGTGAATTGTCCCTTTAAGATCCCCAAAGTCAGAATAATCCTCTGAAAACCATACATACGTATCTGTAGCAAGTTTCAAGTTGCAAACCTTGGTTAAAGCCTGAACAGTTGCACACCTCTTTAAAATTTCACACTACATGTCGTTTATATACAACATATTTTACTAACATATTATATGACATAATAGCTTTGTATTTCTAAACTAAATGTTGCTGAATAGGTTTGAATTGCTTTCCCCTCCCCTGTATGTCTGATTAGCAGAGGAAGAGAAGAAAGTGCTTTCCTCCTATGCCTCTATACATCGAGTGAAAGGATATATTTTCCAGATGGAAAGCTCTTTAAGTGTACACAGACACAGTGCAAGGCACAAGGCAGACAACCATGTACTAAAGTGCAAGAGAGAGAGAGAGAGAGATGAGTTTACAGAGAGCACATCTGTAAAAGCAATTTCTCTATAAGGTATGGAGAGGAAGAAGGGAATAAAGATAAATGTCCTGTGACATTCTGAAAGTGGGCCAAACCCGGGTGTGTTTAAACTGATCCATATGGGGTTTGAAAGAGAGAGGGAGAGGCTTTATCATCTTAATACAGTTTGAAATATAGCAGTACAGTATTAACCAGTGTATGTTGGCTTTAGAAATACTAGGTTACGCTCACTGTTTTGGCAGCAGTGTTTCTGATTAAAACACATGCCAATGTAGTATATGAATAAATCCATCCAAGAGAGAGACAGAAGACAGAACAAGAGAGCGCTTTTCAGCTATTAATCCAGAAAATACACTCACAATTTGGCCAAAAGTCTATAGACACCTCTTTTACCCAAGTTTTCTTTTCTTGTTAGCGCCAATTAAGAGCACTCTTAAAGGGGTACTCCAGCAATTTAACATCCCACTTGCATTTAAGATCCCCTCTTCAGACATACTTAACAAAAATCTATATTAGTTTTAGTTGTTTGATTTTGGCTACTTTTAGGCAGTTTTTTAGTAGTTTTTGTCAGTCATTTTTGTCTTCTAAAACATTTTCAGGCCACAGCTGATTTTATAGTCTATTGCGAGGTTACATGGAGTGCAATAGTGGAAACAGTATCTTAGGAATGTTTGCTAAGTAGAGTTAGTGGCGATCAAGAGGAAGAGGTATCTCTCTGAGACCGGCTCTGGGTTTACATTAAAATGGAAGGCAAACCTAAATAGATATCCGTCTCCTCTGTGACTATAATTGATCAAGTAGCAGGATTCAAGATACATGTAAGACTTGTTTTAAGGATTTATTCATTTATTTATTGTACTATTTTCTGTGTTAAATATAAAAGATGTTCCATGTTTACCAGTACGCTGAAGAGAATGTGGTAGCAAGCCTTTAAAAAATTATTCATCATTAAGTAATATAACAAAAATTTTGGGATGTTTTGCTTCTTAATTGAAAAGTCCATTATATGGGCACTAAGGCTTCAAATTCCCATATTGCATTTGGTCAAGTTGTATATACGCGACCCGAAATGACTTCCAGACTAGTTGAGATATCACAAAATCATGCTGGTGTTAAGATTTAAGGTGAGCACAGAGAAACTTTAACCCTTCAGATGCCACATGTGTCAAACTCTGCACAGAAAAGGTCAACCATCAAAGTGAAGTCACAATTAGTTTAACACATGAGTGACAGGGGGCTTTAACTTGGGGATACTTGTGAGAGGCAGGCTTAAAAAATTAATGGACAAAATTGAAGCCACAGAGGCCAAGATACTTAGACTTATAGTCCAGAATGGGTCAAAGTTTAAAAACACTGGATCCTACTAATTCCCATAATGCAACTCAACAGTGCCTTCTGTCACGGTGCGTTCCATTAGGATAGTCATAATTATGGAGTTCCTGGAAGTCCGAATTTCCTAGTTTCCATTTGAAAATTTAAAGTTAAAGGCCCCCTAAAGTCAGAATTTTTACTTGGAAAGTCGGAAATGCCTCACTTAACCTGACCTCAAGCTCCCAAGATGGCTGTTCTGCGTAGTAGTGAAATCTCAACCAATATATTTTTTTATTTGATTTTCTGTCTTATTTATGTCTCATTGCATCAGTCATACAAGTGCTGTACAATTTATATGTGGACATATCGCTACAGTGATTGCATCCATGAAACACAACAGAATGTGTAGATATCAACTTGTATTGCTAACAGTGGCTAACCTGACTGGAACTGGTATTGCTAACAACATCATGTAAAAACCTTGTTGACATAACCAGGGATTATTTTCTAGATTACATCATTGGGATTATCTGGGGGTTCCTGTATGCTCCAATCCATTGTTAGTCGGAAGTTGATCATTCCATTTTGTATTTAAATGAGTCCAAAAAAAACATTGACCTCCCCAGCAAACTGATGTTTGTATGGCAAATCACAAGCATCTACACATGACCTATATCAAGTGCTACAGCATCATTAGCAAAGAGGAATGACGTGAAATAAGTTGACTGCCTTGCCTGTCTTAGCTCATTTAAATACAACAGCTCAAAATTGTGTAAACTGACCTCTGACTTCAGTCAAATACAAGTAATTGGAAATGGCAGCTACAACGTTGTTACAGCACATTTTGTTGTGAAACAAACACTTCACAAAACACTACAAAAAGTAATGTTATTGATGAACAGGTCATTGTAGCTAGATGAATCCTGCCTGAGTCTCTGACTTGAATGACTGTTTCATCGCACTTTCTGAGATTGTTTTTTTCCATGGATCTAGAGAGCTGCTCGGTGGCGCATGAAGCAGAGGAAACTCTTTATCCGGGTTTAGAAAACATGTTAAATACCCGGATCTGTTGGCCCATAGAGCATGTGTAGAAGTGATTAACGACAGCTGAATGCAGCCGAGTGTACCCGAGCACTGACTCCGACTCACTGGCTCGCTCACACAGATGACCCGAGTGCTCGAAGCGAACAGCGCTCGTTCACGAGCATTCATCTTGTAGTAGCTTATTATTAGCAACAGCAGCTAATTGGCAGTATAACGACAGCGGTGCCTTCGGTTTTTACGTGATAATCAGATAATGGTATATTTATCTGTCTCTACACACTCACACACACACACACACACACACACACACACACACACACACAAATATACATACAACTTAACAGGGAATCATATCGTAATTACGACCGGAGAAGTTAAATTAACAGAATCAAAATGTGTTGTGCCCACAAAAATATAATAATAGGTGGTGCCTTGTAACATTGTTTTATTAAACAGCTCAACTGTAAGTAAATACTACCTTCAGTACCTTTCAATAACTGTCACTAGTGCTCCGCGCTGCTCACTGATAACCGGTAGTTTGAATACTGACTGTAGACTGTATATACTCTCTGATACAGACACGGTAAGACGTCCATATTACAGGCTTTAGCGCCAACATTGATGTGTTGTAAAATGGTTATGATTCCAAAATATCCATTACTAAGGCCGTCACGAAGCCTATGCTGTATCAGGGACTCCAAGAGTTACATGCGTGTGCATGTGGTAGAGTCCCGCAGGTCCTATGCGCGTTCATTTTCTGTCTGGAGAAATACCGAATTTCAAATCTTTATTCGGAAAATGGCGCATTTTACATCTTTAGGACTTAATGTTTTTAATAATGGCTATTAAAGAATGTGTTCTAAAAATTCAATGTCTCAAAAAAAAATTATCCAGTGATTTAAGGAGGTCTCTTTTCCAATGTTAAGCAAATGGGGAAAAGTCTTTCTGTGCATCACGTGATGCTGTAGTTCCACTTTCTACTATATAAATTTTGCTTAAGAGGGTGGCGCACTTTCTGAGGGCCTGTTTTTTTCGAGCACAGTGGATCGCTGCATTAGAATGAGATTGTTGGCAATCATTAAAGGGTGCATGGTTTTGGATCTCCACATACTTTTTGGTCATATAGTTAGAGTTGCCTCTTTAATATTGCTAAATACAAAACACACCATTATCTAAATAATACCAACAAAAAGCTTGAGTCTGCCCCATTCAACTAAGGCAGGATGATATGGCTTTAAAATAATATTGCAATATTTCAAGGCTATATTGCTTTTCCTTTAAACTAATGTTAACTACTAAAAAACAAAAACTATTGAAGAAACTACAGTTACATAAAGTTAAATAAAGTACTTATTGTCATTAAATAAAGTAGAATACACTGTTAAATTAACATTTCATAAAATGTGGTTATATGGAAGTTCAATTAAGTACTTTCATAGTGAAGTTTGAAAAAGTATGGTCATAATTAAATCAGAGCGGGACTGATGGTGCTTTTATTTTGAAAGACCTGGCACGTCTCAGGCCGGTAGTGTCAATATTTTTGCTGTGGACTTAATCATCCGGTCAATCGTTGGATGCTGGTGCTAGCAGACAGTTAAACAGACACCGTAGTGCCTTTAACCGTTGGGATACATTCACTGTGAGCGGGCAACAAACTTAACAGTGCTCCAGTCCATATATTGCAAAGATTTCTAAGTCGCACTGGTACTGCGTGGTCGCAGAACGTGACTAAATTGTCGTGATTGGAGCTCTGCAAACACACCTCACCCGCTCACACTACTGCCACTACCACTCATTAAGTTAGACTTTTACTGCAGGGTCATCAAACTTAATGATTTATTCTCTGAAACCTGGAAACAAACTAACAGCTCTCCACTTCATATATAAATAATATTTGCAAATCGCAGTCGTGCGCAGAGTGTGTGTGTTTGTGTCTGTGTGTCTGTGAGAGGCAGAGAGCTGTAGAAGACAACGGTATAACCGATATGCCAGTGGCTTATTAAAACAATACATACTCAATGTTTGCGGTGTTCATTTTATAAATCGCATGTGGAACAAGCTGCGATACCTCAATTATATTTGATATATTTTGATATGGAATCATCCACTTTTCCTAAAGCATTCATACCAGTCAAATGTAAAACTATGAGAAGAGAACCTACGGAACCTAGTCTAAGAACCACATTCATGAAGTGAACATATTGTAATACAGCAGTAGGGACATGTGATATGTAGCTATTCCCCTGCCATTAGTATTGTACTGCTGGCCAATAGATCACACATGTAGAGGCCATGTTTGACCCCAGATTCGCCAGTTTCCATAGCTTCATAATCCCATGGGATGAATCTGTTGCGGTGCATCCCCCCTCCCATACCTCCTCCCCACCATTTAACCAGCCCATTTTACAGTTCTTTTTCATCGTAAGTTTTGATGAATTACATTGGAGATTTGTGCTGTATTGGAGAGGCTGGTATAACAGTTTGAGCTTTTCTTGGTAATGAAATGTGAAGTGGGTGGACTCGAGCCTTGCCATGCATGTGTGAGAGTTAATGTAAACCAGCTATACTGTAGAGGGGAAATGTGATTTTTGGCAGGCTAAGATGTGGTTTGCAGTCTCCCTCTTTTTCTCTCTCACACGCCAGCTGGGGTTAGACGGATATGAGTTTTTGAAGGCCAATAGTGATATTTTTGGTTTGATATTTTTCAATCTTGAATGTAACAGTTTCAGTGTCAAAAGATTCCCTACACAGCTCTATTACTGGTGCAGTGCTTATAGGTGGATCAGCTGCTCCGAAGGCAGGATCGGCTCCTAATCCCACACCACATTTAAGTTATTTCTGACATTGTTTGACAAGTTTTATCACGGAAATAATATAAAATAATGCCAAAATATACACTCCATGGTCAGGGAAGATCACATCATGATGATAGTGATTGGCAGAATGCCATCCTCTACAGGAAGCTTTTCCTTCTTCTCGATTAGGTTTTTTTTCTATAGGTTTTATTGCTCAGTGTAATTACATCTCTTAGAGGGCATCTGACATCTTTTTTCATGAAAAGCTGAAATGTGATATTTGGGTTGAGCTAAGTTAGCACTCAAATTAAAAACTTGATAATTTAAATAAAAATATAAGACTGAAATTTGAGTTTGAAATTCATAATCTTGGGAAAAGTAGCTTTGCAGAATAATGGAGGTCCAATAAAAAAGGCTTAGAAGCTCAGGTAAAAGCTGGTACTGTAAAAGTGAAAAGATAAGTGGACTTTGAGTTAAGAGTCTCTATTGAGTTTCTGACTGTGCTTTTGTACTTCTAGGCAGCCTGTAGTTTTTATGACCAGTAGTGGTGCTATGGAGCTGTGTTTTTGAGAGCAGATGAGAGGAGGTATTTGCAGTTTGCAGTTTGCAGTGTTGTTTCGCTAGATCGGCGCCCATCTAGCGATATCTAGAGAAATGGTGGCTCGCCAATTTTTTTTACACGTGATGCGTGCGTTTGTCAGCAGGAATAGACAGTGACTTTTTACCATAGTAGTCTCTCTCTGTCACAGAAATGAGGAAATACAAAGATGTCTGTTTTACTCCAACTTCCCTGCTTCCCTTTCAAAACAAAAGCCCTTTGACAGTGTCTCTGTGGACAGAATCCCATCAGTTCCTGAGACAAGGCATGTTATTTTGAAACATTTACAGGTCTATGTTGTCAGCTGTGCAGGAGCTTGCACAACTTCATAAACGAGTGGAATTTGTGCTTATAAATGTGGAAATACAGTACTAATATCTGTGGGCCGTGATGCAGCACCAACGTTGCAACAACGCTGCATGTGTGAACACCACAAGCATGAAACACGCAGCAGTTCACCAAGGCTGAAGTCACGCACAGCCCCAAACTTTTGAAGTTTTTGTACGATACGCTGCGCGTCTCTGGAGTTACTGCACTATAAATAACTCAACAGTGTTTTAATACGGCTTTTAATTAACAGTCCAACTCCATTGAGACTTTGGCGGGACAAATTAGACTATGGCAGCCCACCATAGTCTTGTTTATTAATGGTAAACACTGCACTATCATACCATCACCAAAATCACTCTCCTTATTGTTCAGTTTAAAATAATTCTAATGCATTTTTGTACGCCTGCTACCACAGACACAAAGAGTATAAGTGGATTGAGAGAGAGAGAGACCTTCCCCTCTCTTATCCCTCTTTCTGCTAATACTCTGATCAAACTGTAAACCAAGGCAGTGTTGATCCACTATAAATCGCGATTATGTTACTGTATTGACCATTTATCACCTAAAAATGTCTTCAGAAAGGTATTTTAGTGCACTGTTTGGCTGTTTAGGAGAATTTGTGAACAGGAAGTATTTGCCATACTGTTTCCTGTACTGTTAAAAAGGAGGCTGAAAAAACTGAGATCAAACAGTAAACCTACTGATCAAATATAAACTAAGATTATTTTACTCTGTTGCATATTTCTCACTTTAGGTGTTTTCAAAAACATATTTTAGTGTACTGTTTAGCTGTAATACAACATTGTTTGTTACCAGCCAGCGGTCCTATTGTTTCCAGTGTCAAAACAGCCAAGCTGGCTTTATGTCACCTACCAAGGGTGCATTACAGGAAGTCTGGATACAGCCATGTGGGTGGGGCCCTGTTCATTCCCATGAGAGCTGCTCATGAAGCAAGAAAAGCTCTTTTTATGGATGTAGACTCAGTGTGGAATACCCAGATCTACTGGCCTATAAGGCATGCGCACTAGAGACTTATGGCAGCTGAGTGTGCATGAACGGGTAACTTCCACTGGCGGAGTGACTGACTTCTGGTTTAGTATTTCGCCAGCTTGAATGGCGGTCTAAAAAATTTAATCTTATGGCTCTATTGGACTTTCTAAATGTTATTAAACTAGATCGCTTAAATTTATATAGTGAAGTGAGTCATTTGGTGGGGGTTTTGACCCTCACGAAAAAATATTTACTGATTTACTGAAGTCTTTTATAGTTCAATAGGGAAAAGTCTTTCTGGGTCAGTGGGCATCACATGACCAACCCACACGGTGTAATTCCACTCCTGGCCTCTGTGTAAAATTTGCTTCAGAGCCTGGTGCACTTCCAGGAGAAGGCTTGTCACCCACCATTGGGTGGTGGTCCAGTGGGGCATAGTGCATTCAAGTAGTTGAAGTTTTTCTTCCTCTTGAGCAAAATCAAATGCCACAGTCCCTTTTCTGTGTTTTGTCTTGTCATGTAGCACCAGTTTCAGAAGTATTTGCATCTTTCTACTTCCTAGACAGCCCAGTTTTATGAAAAGACCATCTTTCCAGCAGTGAAATATTTCTTTAAACAGAGGTTCGGACATTGGCAGAAGATCACAGATGTAGGCCTTTTAACAGCTTTGATGTATTATAGAAAATCCATTATAGAAGTCTGTTAACAGGACACATTAAAGGACACACAGGGTGGATTATTTACCTGTGCTGTGCTTCAAAAAACTGACCATCTAACCAAGCTTAAGTAGAACTCCCTTGGATGTCTATGACACTGTAACAAAGTCTATGGGGCATGTTGGTGGGGCCATGGAATTACACTAATGAGTAAGTGTCACTGAGTGGCTCAATGCAGAAACAAACAAAGGAGGTTGAAAAGAGTAGAAGCCACTGCGCTATGTGATATTAGTGGTGTATAACACATGTGCAGTGAAATCATGTCTGTAGTTGCAGAAAGGCCCAATAGCTGGCGCACTATAAAATAAAAAAGTTCGTAATAGATTACCATGAACAAACGCTTTCTATATGCAAGCATTCTGTTGTATATTGGCCACCATCAATGTGAGTATACCCAAAAGTTCTGTGAGGTCAAGCACACCTAAGGATGCTAAAAAGGGTGCAAAAAGAGAGCACCTGAGCAGACGTCATGTTTGTCCCGCTGGCCCTGCCCGCAGGTTCCGGCTTGGCTCAGACTTGATATTTTTATGACGCCATGCATTTATAAATCACCTTTCTCAGCTTGACCATGCCAACATGGCTCAAAAATTACACATTGCATAATTGTACTTCAACATAAACGTTCTTGAGTCACTTGGGCTCCATTCAGCATGGACCAGTGACCTACTTTTGGACCACGACCCACTAGTTTGGAGCTACTGTTCTAGTGTGTGCAGAATGAGGCACTTAACTTTTTTTCCCACTTCCTCCATTTCTGATTCTGAGATGTTACCTGCTAAAGGTTAGTTTTAACACACTTATTGTGTATTAGACTTTTATTTAGTGGTTGAACTGAGTGTTCTGAAAAGAAGAGTCATTCCCCCTCAACTACATACAGGCCTAGTGTAATCCACAGGTGGAGACCACCCTCTCTGAAGGCACTCGCACACATACTTTCATATAGATGTGCATAGACAAAAACACACACACACACACACACACACACACACACACTCAAAAACACCTGGATGTACATTAAATATGCACATGCATGGGCCCAAAAATATGCACACATACACACAGTTATACTGATGTGCACACATGTTTATGCACTAAAGTGGACACACACACACACACACACACACACACACGCACACACACTGGGGTGAAAGGATCCCTTGTCCTTTTGTCACAGTGAGGCCCTCCTGGATTGAGATGACATGGCGAGTTTGCTAATGTCAGAGAGGTTTTCTTCTGCTATTACACACACACACACACACACACACACACACACACACACACACTCATGCATCCCTTAATGCCAGCAGCTGGCTCACCGAAAAGACCACACACACACGCTCACACACACATGCCACAAACTGAGTCACAATCAAGACTGCTGATCCCTATCGCACACACGCACACACCCTCAGCGGTGCCATATGGGGAGCAGTGGTGGTGGCTGTGTGTGGGATCAATGGGTACATGGTGGCAACTGCAGTAAAGCTCTGGAGACAAAACATTAACCTTGACAGAGAGACATACAGACAGAGAGACAGAGGGAGTGACAGAAAGCATGACAGATATCTGCAGCTTTAGACTTTTCAGTACACTGCAGGGGAAGCTGTCATACAATCTCTCTTATACATTTCTCATGGTTTTTATCTTCTCTTTCTGTTTCATGCTGTAAGGCCTCCTTCACATAGTGCGCAGTAATAACTGGGTCATTTCCACTGTGGGAAACAGAAAGGAGCCCATACACAACCCATCCATTTTCCCTCCTCCTGTATTTGTTCCTGTCCTCCGTCGCTCCCACTGTCTGCTTCCTCTCTCCCTCCTTTTTCTGGGATCCTGGGGAAAGTCCCAGTCGCTCTCCCTCTCTCTTTCTTTCTCCTTGCATTCCTGTACAGAGTGGAAAGCAAGGGCCCCTTCACACTGCAGGAATTCTGCTGTGTTTGTGTGTCAAACTGTGTGTGAGTGTAAGAAAACGCCTGTCCGTTTCTAATTGCAACCCGAGTGTTGAAAGTGGTCTGTGAGAGCTGTGTCACTAAATATAACAATAGACAGTAAAAGGCAGGAAGCTGCAAATATGTTGGGGTTTTGCATTGTGTGTGTGTGCGTGAGCTTGTGTGTGTTGTGCTCAATTGCTTCTACAGCTGCAAGCCCCCTTACAGGCCCAGTGTAATCAGTACACTTCAGCTGCACAGTTCTCCCACTCAGTGGACTTAAGCCATTATGCTACTTTCCTTACTGATGTCTCAATTTAGAGTTGAAGGAGGACACTGGAATACTGTAGTTTCACATGATGTTTAATACACATATATTACAGATAACATTTATTCTTTATGGAGTAATTGACTGTGGAAAGCACTCAGTGTGAAATGATTTCAAATAAACATTCTTTGAATTCTAAAAATGTACACACGAAGGTTGTACAGACAGTCCATGTAGTAGCTGTGATTAGTAGTATGTATCATGAAAGTAAATGTAACAGTCCAGCAGTAGTATTAGTAGTATAAGTTGGAGTCAAAGAAGGGTAATATACTGGGAGCTTTTAAAACAGTGTGCAGATCTTCTGTTTGATAATTGCCATATTCATTCCCAGGTTGTCAAATACCAGCACATAGGCCACTTTTAGACAAAAACAGCCCTGCTAAAAATGGAAAAGTTTTTCCTTTAAAAAAAGAATTCAACATTCATACGATAACACTGTAGAAATAATCCTCGTGTACATGGATCCACAAAATCAAACTGAAAACGCTGTAGTATGCATGCCAGGCAAGTAGTTGGCGGTACAACTTTGTCACACCATAGAAGAACACCACACATATGCACAAAGTGCAGCTGTGAGGTCACTGTTCTCACAGGATCTGCGCATTGGCAGTTTACAGGGCGACAGAGGGGGTTGCATTTTGAAAAGTTTGTGTTTTCAGGCCCCCAAAACGCTGTTGTTGTGTGAACGAAAGGCTAAACCACAACAAAAGTTTAACATTTCATGCAAGAACTGTTGCTGTGTAAATGGCCCCTTAATCACTCCCCTTGGCATGTGATAACAACACCAAAGGCACCCTTAAGCATCTTTATGAGACACACCAGGCTTTCAACTAACTCCAGTGTAAACCCATCCATGGCAATATTTGACTCTGAGAGGAACTTGTTGTATAAAGAGCTGGAAAGTCTGCAGAGGGTGTGAGAGACGGGAGGTGGATGGGACAAACATAACAGGACATCAACTCAAGAGATGGCTATTCAAATTCTCATGTAAAACCAAAAAGTCAATGTTGTTTTAACATAACGTACCATAATTTATGTCACTCATGTTACATATTTACATCATGTTATGTTACTTAACAAACATACTAATTTTAACCCAGAAGATAGTCTTTTTTTCTAAACCTATTAAGTAAGTATTTTTGTTGCCTAAACCCAAGTGCAACAGTTAAAACATTAACTTAGTGTTACAATATGTTTCCGTTTTGTGTAACATTGAGACTCAAAAGGGTGCCCTGTGCATCGCTTTGAGATGCGCATGGACATGACAAATCGTTTGTATTTTATGACCTCTAAGTGAGAATGGGTTGCAAGTGTAGTAGTAGTCATAGTAGTAGTATTTTATTTTAGCCAGAGCTAGTGGTATTAATTTTTGATAGTAGTTATTAGAGTGTAGTTAGTATTAGTCAGAACAGAAGTAGTAGCACTAGTGCTTATTGTAATACTAATAGTACTATGAGTACTATGAGTACATTAGTACTAATAGTTGGACTGGTAAAATATGTAGTTCTTGTATTACAACTACTAAAGCTACTAGCAATAGTAATAGTATTTGCACAGACAGTAGTAGTAGTAGCAGCAGCAGCAGTAATACATGTGGCCGTAGAAGCATTTGTAATGGCAGTTATTATAGCAGTGGTTATTACTACTACAATGGCAGTAGTAATACAAGTAGAGGTAATAGTAGTTGCAAAGGCAATGGTAGTAGTAGCAGTACTAGCCATGAGAGAAGTATTACTAGCAGGTAGTATAGTTATAATGGCAGTACTGCAAAAATAGCACTGGTGGTGAAAATAAGTAGTGGATGTAGTATATATAATAAAGGTCTTAGTTATTGCAGTATTAGTAGCTGTTACAGTAGTAGCAGAAGTGGTAGCAGTAACTGAAAAAATATGAATATGTAGGCCCATAGTAGTAGTATTAGTAGTAGAAGCAGCTGTAATATTCGTAGAGTAGAGAGGTAGGGTATTAGTAATAAGCAGCCTGTTACATTAGTTTTCAGTAGGCAGTAGTAGCCTCCAGGTTTTTTCACCTCTCCTGAAATGAAATTCACGGAAAACATTGAATAATGTAGAATGATTTGTAAAAGTATTGAGTATTGGCAGCTTCAGATCCCAAACCATGAGTATCAGCCTTCAAAGAGTGTGTATCCTGTGAGCTGGAGTCTCAGTGAATCAGTGTCCAGGCTAAGCCTGAGTTCCTGTTTTCACTCCAGCACGGCATTAACTGCACTGTATTTCTTTTTTGTTTTCATTAGAGGGTTAGACAGCAGCGCCCCAGAGATTCCTCCATTTCTTCTACTTTGCTCACTTCTGCCTATGCTTCAGTGATTGATATTAAATCTGTTCTGTTTGATCAATAATTAAAGGTGCAGTGCCTAGTGTTCCCAGACTAGACTGAGTGTTATGAATTATAGATTGTTATTCCTGCTGGTCTGATCAAAGAATAACAACAACAGCCCTTCGCCGGGTTGGAGCACTACCAGTGCTGATGCTCTCTACTGACTGGATAACACAGGATGATTATTTAATCTTTTTAATACTGATACTTGATCAGGGTTTTTGCTGCTTGGTGTAATGGTCCAAGTTTCTATTCAGGAAGAGAGAGAACCTAGAAAGAAGAAGAGAGAGGAGATGCGTTAAAACGAAGGTCTTTGGCCAGATGGATTCGAACCCTGCCATGTTAATGCCAACATTGACCAGCATGTGCAAAAGACAAGCTTGTTTTAATTATGCCTCAGCACAACAAATTGACTACTGTCACGCTAGGACAAGGTACTTCTGTACACTGTCAGTGATCAAAGTCAGAGCACACACAGGAAGACAAATGAACACATGCTCATGGGCTTCTCTTCTTCTCTTGTTTGAATGAGAGCTCAGTTGTGCCTCCTATAGTTACACCAGTTATTCATCAGTTTAGATTTTCAGACATGAAAGTTTAGCAGTTTGAATTTTTTTGACATGCACTTCATTGCTAGCTTAGTTAAAGTTTGATGAGAACATACTCTTATTTGTTATTTATGAAGCTACAACAGCAGCTAGTTAGCTTAGCTTAACACAGAGACTGGAGTTAATCTTCTAGCATGTTTGCCAGCTGACCTGTGCTGTGTGAGCTGTTATGTCAATGCACTCGCCAGAAGAAAATGTAAGTGTTGTATATTTCTGCAAACCACAGATACATTACATTTGTCCAGAATAATGCGCCAGATGTGTTGGAACTTTTCATTTATTTATGTTTCAATAATGCTTTGGTTAATGTGTGGTTAGGTTAAGGCTCTCTTGGTTATAATAAGGAAAGGATCATGTTTGGGCTAACAAAAATGGCCAGAAAAGCTGTGACAAATGTAACGTATAACTCAAACCCTGCAGATAATGATGTAATATATAGAGGGGAGATGGATGGGTCAAACAAACCCCGGACTTTCAACCCAGGATTCCACCGTTCGTTTCCCATGAGTTGAGCCAAACTGTGATTTTTTTTTTTTTCAAAATTCTAACTACATGCTTTCATAGCACAAGGAAATAAACGTAAATACGAGGAATTTAACCAACATTGTAAGTTTGTTTTGAAAAAGACCATATGCAACTAATGAGCTGTCTCCAGAGAGACATGCATCCACACATACATACATACATATAACATACATTTGACTGACAATTTTGTGATTACACACCTGAAATACAGAGACTGGAACGTCAGCCCAGTAGATGTAGAAGGATTCTTGAAATGCTGTTGGTCTTTTTTGCATTGTCAAAGAGAAAGAAACTTGGCAGGTTAACAAACAGCTTTAATGGGTTTACCCCTTTGCTCTGCAGAGTTTTGTCAATTTTCCAAGGACACTTGTGTGATGTGCATATTTCCCCTCTTCTACAGTACAAGAAGACAGCACACTGCCTGTCAAACCACAATGTGCCGTTCTTGCACTTTTTGTAAAAACAGATGAGATTTAACATGTTAACTTTTATTCACTGGAAAGAGCACGGCTTGATGTTTCAGTCTAAGCTAACCAACTGCTGGTTTCATTCTTCAAGAAATACTTTGCCAGTTTCCAGCTTTTTATCAAAAGGCAAGGCAGCTTTATTTGTATAGCACATTTCATACAAGAGGGCAATTCAAAGTGCTTTATAAAGTAATAAAATATGGAACATACTGAGGATAGAGACTCAAATAAACAAATAAAGAAAAAATATAGAAAAGGTAAAATGATTTGCTGAATGATTTACTTAAAAACAAAATTGATAATAAAGATAAAAAATAGCTAAAGTGCAGAAGAGAGGTGCAGAGATAAAAAGGTTGTTTGAAATGAATTGAAATCAAGTTTAGAAGAGTTTGCAGTTTGCATTACTGTTTGGAGTGGGCCAGTGGTTCCCAACTGGTCCAGCCACTGGGCCCAGATTTTTCCTTAGTCAGTAGTTCAAGGTCAGCACTTAAGAAAAAATACCACATATTCAGTTTTATTTGACAAAATGTAAATAACGTGTAGGCTTAAAAAGCAATGAAATAAAACATATTGCAAGAATAAAGTGCAATTGTTTTAAATAAGGGGTGTTTTCTAGGATTATTAAAAAAAATACAGATTTTTTATTTTTTTAATTTTTTTGTTGATTTAAAAAAAAAAAAAACAACATGCCAAATCGCAGGCCTGCCAAAATAAAAATCACCAAAATGACACCAGTTATCACAGCCAGAAACTTTTAAAACAGAAATTATCGTTGGATTTGCACATTTCCGACGGTCCTTGAACACATCGTGTGGAAAAAAAACACACATGCATCTTCCCTAAGTCACTCATGGAGGCTCACGTAAAAATATTTGTAGCTTCTGGGAGGGTTAAAAAAAAATCTTGTCTTGCATCATCTGGGAGGTTAATCCAGGTTTGTGCTGCATGATAACAAAACACTGCTTCACCATGCGGGTATGATGTGTAAATGAACTGAGGTAAACTTACCTCCATCTAAGCAGTGCCTCGATCTCTCTCCCCGTTTAACTGTAATACGAGATTGTTACTTGCTGGCCATCACTGTTTTCTTCATAGGGAGCATTTTTTTGGTTTGGTGTACCACAGTGCATTCTGGTAGTTGTAGGTTTTCTATTTCTTGAGCTAAAGTGTCTTTTTTTCTCCATTTTCTTTGGTCATGTAGCACCAATTTCAAAAGTATTTGCGTCTTTCTACTCCATAGACAGCCTAGTTTTGTTAAAAGGCCATATTTACAGCAGTAAAATACTTCTTTAACAGACAGATACGAGAGTGGCATCAGTCCTCATCTTACTCTTGGTAGGAAAGCGATTTAGCATATTTCCCAAAATGTCAAAGTCTTCTTTTAAGTTTCACTGCAGGGAGTGTAAAGTGAGCTTGTTTGATCTCGACGTCATTTCCCTCCACAGCTCAGGGACCACATATCAAAACTTGCGAATAAGCAGAAGGGGGAAAACAGGCCATGGCTGCCTCCATGTCTCCATGTGACACTATTGTTTGACACTTGAGCATTGTGTGTGTGTGTGTGTGTGTGTGTGTGTGTGTGTGTGTGTGTGTGTGCAAAGCCCAGACAGAAGCAGTCAAAACAGGAAAAACCCACAAAACAGCTGCCCCTGTCTGTCAGCCTGCGCTCACCTCTGGCTAAGGTTGAGCGCAGGAGTGTGTGTATGCATTTACAGTGTGTGTGTGTGTGTGTGTGTGTGTGTGTGTGTGTGTGTCTGTGTGTGTGTGTGTGTTTGTGTGTGTGCATGCGTACATGCAGCATTAACACCTGGCAGCCTCTGTCTTGTCCAGTCATTAATAGAGAGGCTGAATGGGCCAAAGCTGCCTGTAGAGAGAGGAACATTGTTTCAGAGACAATAATAGATCATTACACTGTGGGAAACTGGAATGTCTTTTCAGGGTCTATTCATTCATACAGGAATTGGAGAAATATACAGAAATCCACACACACACATCCAGCAATTACATGTTTCCTTTGTTCACACACTGTAACAGAAATGAGTTCATTAGATAATAGGCATGTAGAGCAATGGGACGTATTGCTACCTAATATGGCTAATTTAATAAGTTGATTCTGGATTGGGGCCTTGTGTATTTATATCCACACTGTCTTTTGGCACATTTTCACATGGCAGCTCTCCAGATCTGATGCCTCGTTTTCAACTTTTGCCAAAACCTCTAAACCACCGTCCTCCATTCTAATTCTAATATTCAGTCCCTCTCTCCTCACATACGTGCACACACAGCCCCATGCTGAGCCTGGCTGTGGTAATTATATACAGTCTGTCTAACTGTCAGACATCAACTGGTACCAGACACCAGACTCCAGCCTCATTGGCTAATCCTCCAGACGCTGCTTCGCATTCCGATTGGCTGTTGCCTCCTCCGCTGCTCTGACTCTGACCCAGTAAACTCGTGTATGAACCAAATCCCCATATTTCCATTGGCTGTCTCTGAGACACATGACTGGTGCTCACAGACGCTCTCTGGCTCAGCTGCTCCCAGAGGAGGATACAGTTATCCTCCTTACAGAGAAAAACAACACCATTCATCACCTCCTTCTCTCTCTTGCCGTCTCTCCTCATCTGTCTCTCTCCCTGTGTTTAGGTTGTTGTGCTGTGTTGTTATGTTTCTGTCTTTGGCCCTCTGAAGGTTCTGTAGCCAGTCCAAGTCTTCAGTTTGCCCGGGTCAAACTGAATTACCTCCTGTCAGACTACTCAACAGCTGAAGTTGATTCTATCAGATCCAGGCTGGAAAGAAATAATCCCACAGGACGTAATTTATCTAGATTGGTCCCCTTATACAGTCTCATTTTTTGACTGGGAAGCCTAATTATTTTTACATCCATTTCCTCCCACATTAGACTCTCACTCCCCCGTCATGCCAATGACCAGTGAGCAGGATAGGCCCAGTCATGGAGCCATGAATGTTTATCCAGCTCACTCATCTGGCTCTTAATGCTCAGCACCAGTTTGATGAGCCAGGATGGTTTTTACACAACATGTTTGTGATGTCATTTCCTGTTGCTGACGGTAGCTTACAAACACTCTGCTGGTCCCAGAGGCTCCAAACCAGGAAGAATGTTTGAATTCTTCCTTTACTTTTACCTTCTTTTACCTTCTTTTCGTTCTCTCGTGGTAGTGTGCTACATGAATGTGTATGGGGTCATATAGCAGTTATAATGGCTGACTTGTCATCAAAAGTCCCAGATTTTTAACCCCGAAACTGGGGTGGAAAACTGCAAATGATGTACTCCACATATACAGGTAACATATAGGCAACTTTGAACAAGGAACTTAAATGCAAACACAGAAAGAAGGAGTTATCATTGGGTGTCCCCTCTCTAAATCTGGACATTTTTGCGGGCCTGTGAATGCAGCACATGCAGAACTCCTGCAGAGTTTTTTTTTTTACTTGGCAGCAGTTTACAGTCATGCAGTGGATAATTAGTCAATTCAGTCAGAGCTGATCAGATTGATGGATGAGTGGAGCAGCTGCTACAGAAGCAAGTGAATACAAACTTTTTGACCGAGTGCAGTTATTGATTAAATTTCACTTTCACTGCACCTGGCGTTCTGCAGCTCTGTCTGTGCCCTGAGTAGGTTCTGCACTTCAAGAGTGTGGTGCAGTGGATATGTGAACGGTATATATCAGTCCGGCCCGTTGGCTGGAGTTTTCACATTATCTTATCTGGCCCCCATTCACAAAAGTTTGGACATCCTTGGTGAATACATGCCAAAAGCAATCTTAATGATCTGTCCAGCTCTAAAGAGAGAAAATCGGCTGGCAGATGTTTTAAACATGGCGCCCGCCACAAATAAATTAATGTAAAGGAAACCTTGGGTATCTTAACCTTCATATGTTCCTGACCTATCAGTGGGAAATATGGGATTTGATGGCATTTGTACGGTTGTACAACCGTGTACGGTTCTACCCACTCAGCACCGAGATGGGGAGTTCATAGCCTACATAGCCTACCACAAGCTCTCTTAGGTTATTCTGTCTGTTAACAAATAAACTCAGAAAATGGCATGAAAGCACACATTCTTACACCTATTTTTAAACATTATTCAAACTGAAAAATGCACTCGCATATGTCCTGAATTCACATTCCTCTCTCTCACCAAACCAAGACAATATTTTAGATGTCTAACAATATTAGAAATTGACGTTGTTTGGACGTTAGCATTATGACATTTTGCTGACTTTGGGTTTTGTCGTCGATACCTTATGTATACATGTAATTTTTCTACATAAAGATGACATTGGCATGAGATGCTTGGAAGATGTTGGATTTAGGTTCCCTAAAAACCAAACTTTAAATCAGTAAAATATCATCATCTGTAGTCAGCAATCTCCGTCAAATTGACATTGGCATTAGACTTTGTCCTGACACAGAATCTTGATCACCCGATGTCACACCTAAATTCCACCAAATATGGTCTAGAAACGATGGTGGCTAGCTGGGCAATCACAAATTCTAGTTTGGCTGAAATACATTAATTCACTGTGTTGGATATGAAAATATTCTATTTTTTTCCTCTGCCTCTCCCCGCCATTGCTGGCTGGCTGTTTACCATCCTGTAACATTATCCCCACCACTCACAGTTGCCGTGTTTATCAGCTCAGCTGTGTGTTTCACTAATAAAGTATGACCTCTGGTGGCCGTGCTGTGCACTACATACAATACATCCTTAATATAGCATCTCCGTTTCACTTCAATATAAAGAGGAGCCGTCCGTCTGTATTTCTAATGACAAGATTTCTAATACCCCGTAAACTTTAATACCATGATACCGCCCAAGCCTTATGTAGGCCTATATATACAGTATGAATACCTCCAATATGTACTGTGTATTACCTTCTTCCAGGCAAAGATGCCAGTGTACACTGTAATGTATGAGGGTCAATTGACTTTACGTCACCCTCATATCCTCGCCAACGATCAGAGGATATTTCATCAGCAAGTCCTATTCACACATACAAAGCGCAAAGCATCATGGTACGCAGAGCTTTAACACACACAGAAGATCACAGATAGAAAGCCATTCAGCATTCTGTATCGGCGTGTTCACATGTTTGGTCAGGCTTTGTGTTTGCTCATATGAAGTGTCACTGTATACGGGTCTATGTACACACTCTCAATTATCTCTTCTCAATAAGCCCTGACTGGATCTGTGGAGCCAGCAGACCGGTGGTGTGTGTAATCCACAGCGCCTGGGCATTAAGGCTGGTCAGTCATGCTTGTGCACACATTTGGTAGCATGGCTAATGGTCCGATCAAAGTTTTTTTTTTCCCAAGTAAATTTATATAATGGAGGCTCCTTGTGCGTGCATGTTCTTTTTTTAGCAGTGCGTTGTTTCACACTTGCACACTCGGCAGATTCCTGGTGCATTTTAGTGCCAGCCACTGAGCAGCTCACACGCTAAAATTGGGGGTTAAATGCCTTGCTCAAAGACACACTAACAAGTGGCTGGTGAGAGGATGGAGCAGGGTTCCTGGTGAACTTCCCTCTCTGAAAAGATGTTTCCAGCTGGTCTTAGATTTGAACTGACAGCTGATCAGGCTCAAAACGGCTTGAAACAAATACCAGTCTTATAGTTTAACTAAAATAACAATTCACTTTTCCAAAAAAACATCATTGCTATATCCTCTGTGCTTGTTTTGTCTTCATTTGTTTAGTCAGAACTGTAATTACCAAAAATTACCAGTAGTACCTACTGAAGATTTTTGGTACTTCAATTTAATTGGTACAGTATTTGTATTTTGGCATGTCGGGTCAACTTTAACAGCACACACAGTTATTTAGCTGTGGGTGATGTTATTAGCTTTTAGCCTCATCTTATTTGAACACGTCTCACAGTACTACTCTGTGACTCCATGTTGGCGTGCTCCATGCTGTGATATGAATCAGGGAATAACATATAATGCACTCTGGTTGCAGGACTAAACACTGGTTTTATTGGGGGGTTTAATTATAACAGAATTAACATACAAATAAGATAAGATAATAAGTCCTGGCAGTAAATGTGGTATACCATAAAATGAAATGGCAAACCAAAAACAAGACATACAAACCAAACCAAAACAAATTACAGCAGAGGTGAAAAGCAGTTGTTGTTACAGTAGTTACAATGTGAAAAAGATTACATGGGCTTAAACATTTAATATTCTTATTTCTAGTTGCCCCTATCCCACTCTTGTCCTTGGTTTTATTGGTCTTTAACATCTGTGTAGGTTCTCAGTCATCCAGGCCATGGTAATCCAAGGTATCTTTTAAAGTGACAACTAGACTTGTTGTCAAGCCCTCCAACACCTTAAACAAAACAGAAACTTGTTCATCCCAAATACCGGATCCCAAGGCACAAACAGAGTAATGTGGTCCATGCCATAAAATGCAATGAAGAATGCAAGGATCTGTACATTGGAGAAACCAAACAACCCCTCCATAAATGCATGGCATAGCACAGGAGAGCCAAATCTTCAGGTCAGGACTCAGCAGTCCCCTTGTATCTTAAGGATACTGGACACTCATTTGAAGACAGCAAAGTCTGCATACTGGCCAAAGAAGAGGGTTGGTTTCAACATGGAGTTAAAGAAGCCATCTATGTCAAGCTAGAAAAACCATCTCTGAACAGAGGAGGTGGTCTGAAATAGGCCAGAAATACATTTCATCTGCCATCAACAACCCTGCACTCCAGAAAACAATCACCAAAGCCGACTAAGAAAACAACACCCCCCCGTCATTCATCCTAAGACTTACCACTGACCCCCTGCCACCCATCTCTCCATAATTCAGAAGTCTCCTCCTCACCACTGCTACATGTAAACACCATACATTACACACATAACATAGATAGACATGCATGCACATGCACACACACACACACACACACACACACACACACACAAATTAAAAACAAAACATCATACCACACTCCACCCCTGTACATCGGTCATTTACCATCACCACATCTGTACCCTTAAAGTTAAAGCGTGTATGATTTTGCGGGAATTTAGTGTATGTTTATGTAGCGATGAGGATTGCAGATTGCAACCAGCTGAAACTTCTCCCAGTTTTATGTTTGTTTTATATCTTGTTTTATTTATCTAGCAATTAAACATTTTAATTGTATGCCCTCCATGTCAATTTTGTCCTGTGGCATTAAAAATGGTGCCATTTTTTTCCAAGGTCTTGTATCGAAGTTAGAAATTTCAGTATCATGGCAAGACTTCCATCTTCATCAACAACCTTACTGCTTTGTGCATGCACAACATTTACGATAATGAATTCAGGGATATGATTGGTTGTTTGATTTCAGATAAGTAGGTGGTGACAACATGACTACGGTTGTAATTATTGATTTGTTTTTGGGTAACACTCAGTGTCAGCGACATAGGCTGCCATGGAAACCATCCGTGTGGATGCTAGTTCTACAGATAGATCAAAAATGGTTTTATTCTCTTTTCAAAAATATGCATCATATACTTTTAACTTTACTTAAACTAAATGTGAGGAGAATTCAAATTCAAGTTTCAGATGTTCCAGATGTATCCCTGTTAGTTAAATAGCTCCAGAATGAAAGCTTTTTCAGAAGAGATGATGAAATTGTTTCACAAGATGGCTAAACTATCCTTTATCTTACTTCCTGATTTGAAAAACACTCAAACACAAACACAAATTGGAGCTCTCTACATCACAACAATGATATGAAAAGGCAAGGACAGTTCACCGTGCCTGTCTCAAGATTTGTGTGAGAACTCAAGTCTCCTGAACATCCTGGAGAAAATCCTATAACTCTAACAATGTGAACCCGATTTCATGCTTTCATTCTTTACACCCAAATAAGCTGAGAACTCCTTGAGGTATATGAGTCACGTACATAACTGTGGCAGCGTGTCACCACCCATATTGTGCAGTCCTCCTCTTGGCCAATCAGCAACCAATATGTCACCTTTAGCTGACCTGTAATTGTATGGGGCCCTTTTAAACCAATTAGTATGAAGAGGAAAAATCTGCTGTGCTGAAAACCATCATGGTCCAAGGTTCAGATATTTTTTGGATAAATGGATGATGACAGATGAAAAAGCAAATAAAGGGAAAAGACAAATCTGTAGAAATGATTGACTGTCATGCCCTCACATAATTTGTCAGGAAGACTATCACGGTTTTGTTTATCAGTGCGGGTATTTTCCAAATTGAATCAGCGGGGGGAATTTCTAAGCTTGTCAGCGGTGTAACTTTACGGAGAAAGGAGTCATTTCTATCTGAAGGATGCATTAACAGATCTAGAATGCTTTAAAAATACAGTAAAATTGTTTAAAATTTGGAGTTGCTGATCTTCAACCAGTGATCCAGTCAAAGAAAAGGTGAATTCATAGTAAATATGTTTGGACGTACACATGTTGTTTATTGAGAGGGGAGTTTATGAGGAAGTGCTGTTTAGAAGTCTGTGTTATTTGAGGTCATGGACAAGCTTGAGTCATATTGGCTGTCAGAGGAGGAAGAGCAGCCACAGTCAGTGAGTTAGTTAACCATTTATTGGAATAAATTGGAATAATTTTTTTCCCCCAAATCTGTTTATTGAATTTTTCAAACAAGACAGTTAAGGACAGTAAAAAAAGAAAGTAATAATGAGTCAGACTAAAGGAGATTTAACAAAAGTATCTGTCACAAGTGAAAGGAGAGGCAATACGAAACCAAGACAGGACTAAGACAAGACAAATACTACAACTCAAATCAGTACCCAGACAAAAACAAAAACTTAAACTTAAAAATCAGTTAAGATAAGTGGCCTAAGTAAAACTGCAGCAACAACAACAACAACAAAATAAAAAAAAACAAAAAAAAAACATTAAAACTTAAAATAATTTGTTGGTTGTCATATCTGTCATATCACAATTTAATGTCTCTTAAATACATGGTCAATGATTCTAGGATATCTGGAAAGTCCAGCTCTTGTACGTGTTTGAAAAATCATGTAAAACTTCCTCAGCGAACCCTTCATTATGCACCTGATTCTTTCTAGCATGGCAAAATTAAGGTCATCCCTTATTCAAAGGGTGTGTGAAGGGGTTTTCGGAGACTTTCACTTAAGTAATATCAGGCACCTGGCTGGCAGCATGACAAAGGCTGTAAAGTTTGCTTCGATGGGGAAGAGTGGCACTGTGGGTGGGGTTACACCGAATAGTGCAATCATAGCATCAGGCTCTACAGATCTCCCAGTAACCCTCGAAAATGATCCAAAGGTTTCTCTCCAGTAGGTTTCTAATGCAGGACAAGACCAGAACATGTGTACATGGCTAATATTGTTTAAGGAAACTGGTTGCAGGGTGTGAATTTGAGCATATATATATGACATCATTCCTTTCAGGGCAGGTGTTGGTTTGAGGAATGTGTCCAGAGGTGAATCAGTGGGTAAATTAGGAAACTGAGGGAACCTACTGCTGACAAAACGACGGACCTGAAGATATCTAAAGAAATGTTGCTTAGGTAGGGAAAATTTTTCAGATACTTGTTGAAAAGATGGAAATGTATAATTAAAATATAGGTCTTTGATTGATTTAATGCCTAGGGTGGACCAAATTGTAAATGCACCGTCTATCAAGGATGGAGGAAAGACATGGTTTGCAGTTATTGTGGCTAATGTAGAATATGACTGAAGACCAAAATGATGTCTGAACTGACTCCAGATTCTTAATGATGTTTTGACAATTACATTTTTTGTGAAGTCTGAACAGGAACTCTTAATGGGGGTATGAACTAATGCTGGAAGTGAGACTTGACCACAGGAGCTATTTAAGCCAGATAGGAGGGGTGGGGGCTGTATCACACTGTAGCCAGAATTGCATTATTCTAAGATTGGCGGCCCAATAAAATTTGGTAGAGCCATTCCCCCCAGCACCTTTGGCCTCTGTAAAAATTGTTTTAATATTGTTAGAAGTTTTTTATTCCAAATAAATTCTAAAATAATGGTATCAATTCTACTGAAAAAAAAATTGAGTGGAAAAAATAGGTATACATTGAAATAAATATAAGAATTTGGGAAGAGTGTTCATCTTAATGGAAATGATTCGGGCGACTTAAGATAGATTCAGTACCAACCGTCGGCCAAAGTCTTCCTGGACACCAATCAGAAGGGGAGCAAAATTAGCTTTATATAGGTCTCTAAATTTGTCAGTTACCTGAACTCCTAGATAAGCGAAGCATGGCTTTGAAATCTTAAATGGCAGGCTGTGTAGTGGGTACTCATAATCAGCCTTATTTAATGGAAATAATTCATTTTTATTTAAATTTTATAACCGGATATAGCACCAAATGAGTCAAAAATGGTAAGAGTGGGGGGGGGGGATAGACACTGAAAAATTGGAAATATAAAGGAGAAGATCATCAGCATTTGGTGGGACTCTGTTCCAGTCCATTCCTGAAGACACCTGTAATACGGGGGTCACAACGAAGCGCGATAGAAAGGGGTTCGATGGCTATAGCAAATAAAAGAGAACTCAAGGGACAACTGTGCCGGGTGGAGCGATGGAGAGGGAAGTATACTGACTGGGTGTTATTAGTCTTATTACTCCAAGGTGTAGAAAAGATACTTCCACTCCACCCAGTCAAAAGCCTTCTCTGCGTCTAAGGATATCACATCTTCTAGTACAGAGGTTGTGGGGGGATAGTAGACTATATTAAAAAGACATCTTAAGTTTAAAAAAAAGAATGCCTATTCTTAATAAGTCCGGTTTGGTCAGGAAAGATGATGGTTGGTAACACATTTTCTAAGCGCAGTGCGAGCATTTTGGACAGCAGCTTGAAATCCACATTTAACAAGCTGATTGGTTGGTAAGAGGAGCAGGCAAGGGGATCTTAATTCTTTTTCAATATAAGGGAAATAAGAGCTTGATTGAGCGTGGGGGGGGGGCTATGAGATTTAAATGATTGAGTAGTTCAACAACATGGTCTGCCATCAGTGTGTTAAATTGTAGGAGGAGGTGTTCCTTATACACATCTGGGGTTGGTGAGGTGGCATATATACTGTCTAGTTGGACAATACGGTCGGAGCCTCCACTGCATGCTGGAGTGGTTCGATTGAGTTCCTTAATTCTTGTCTCACAGATGATATTTCAGAGCGCAGGCTCGTGGACAGGGTGTCAGTTTTCCCAAATATATCGTTCATAAGGGAGTCCATCATTGACTGCAGCAGCGTAGCATCAAGGGCGCTAGTAGCGTTAGCGTCCTCTGTTACCTGTGTGATTTTCTCAGGGTGTTACGGTGCTTTGGGGCCTCCTCCTAACAGCCTCTTGTTTTGGACAAGAATTAGACATTGTGGTCGATTAAGAACCAGAGTGAGTAAGCCAGAAGGTTCTGAAGTTCTTTATAAAATGTTATAGACTATTACTAAACAAAGCTGTACAATAAATAAGTGTATTTGAATTACATTCTCTTGGAGCAGTTTAGGGAAGCGTCTACTCTCCTCTGTGCTCCATAGCGCCCCTCCCCTAATTGGACTTTCTTAATTGAATTTTTCCTGTTTGTGCTTTGTAATACATTTGTGGTTTTAATATGTACTCCCAACACATATACATTTACATATACATGTGACCCACTAGGTATGCTGCATCTGACCTTCTCAGACTGCGTGTCAATTTATGGCTGTTAGCTGCATTGCGTCTTTTCAAAATACACTTTCGTTTTCACAGAAAATGTACAGTTTCTGCTTGTCATGTATAGTCTTTTTCAAAATAAACTTGCGTTGGTAAAACACCTCATATTTACGTTTTTATCCTTGTGCAACACAAGAACATGATTAAGTTCGACAACAGAAGCATGTGGTTAGGTTTAGGCAAGGAGAGGTATCTAGCTTAGGTTTAGAAAAGTACCGCAATCGACATCTACATTATCGTTATTTCAAAAACATCTGAAAAGCACTCTTACTTGCAAAGACTCATAGCACTTCACTGATTCATTTTTTGTCTTTTGTATATTTTTATCAACTTTGTATTACTGCTTAGTCTTGAAAATTTGATTGATTATGCACTCTTTGTTTTTATCTTTTTGTTTTTGTTTTTATGTATTATTATTGTTATTGAATGAAAGCAATATCTCCATAAGCGATTTTTGGCTTCGAACTTCTTCTGCAGTGGTTAAACTTTTAAATTTTCGTTTTTTGTCTTTTCTATACAGACGTGCAATGTTAAGTTTTGTAAGTTAGGTTTAGGAAAAGAAATGTGGTTGGGTGTGGTCACATTACAAACTTAATATGAAGTTACATACTTAAAAAATCTTATGTGGGTTAAATAAAGAAAGTAAACTTACATAGGTTTAGGTTGAAAAGCACATGGTTGTGTTAAGGCAACAAAAGCAGGTGGTTAGGTTTAAATGTTTTGGCTAAACATTCATAAGACGAGCGGCCAGTGGACTCCCTGGTGAAAGTCCAGGGTTTGTTGGGCCCATACACCTCCCCCTCCTCTTGCAACACAGGGGCTTTCCAACCTCTTTGTCTCTCTAAACATGATTACTGGCAGTGTTCCAAACTGATGCCCTGTCCTACTGCAACATGTGCCATTCAACCTCATTATAGACTGATGCCCACTGCCGGCACATTAAACCACTAATCTGTGGTGTCACTCTAATATCTGACGTTTTCGTGGGTCCATGAGTGCAGCACAGCAGTTGGAGTTCTTTTTATCTCCTTCGCAGCTGAAGGTCACTTGTGGAGTGGATAACTGATCTGTTGATAAGTTCACAGCTGATCAGATCGATGGATGAGAGGAGGTATTTGCAGATATTTTAAAGCAGCTGTTACTCTCCAAATTTCACCATAGGATAGAAAAACTCACATCAGCTCTCCTCATGGTCAGTGCCTTAACAAAATTCAAGACTATTCTTTACTTTGATCCTATTCCAAAGTGGTTATTTCCCTGTAAGTTTGCATATTATGCAGTATTATAAGGGCACTCATGTCCTGACCTTTGCCCTTTTGCACTTTTTGTTTACTTGTAACTTCTCCTGAAATGGGAGCTTATTCTACAGCTGTGCACATTTTATGTCCCACCGGATAAGAGCAAGAGCTAAATACCTAAATATGAACGGAAACGAATAAATGAAAAACAGAAAATCCCTGAATGCTTTCCATTGGTCTGATCCGTAACATAAGCTGTTTTGAGATACTTCTTGCTCAAAGCTGAGGCGCACATCCACAACTCCTCGCTGACACCTTGGGGTTAATCTCAGAGACGGTTTAGACTCACACACATACACACACATGCACAGAATGAGAGTTTAGTGCAGATTAGGCTATTAGATGAGCATCAGCACTATTCTGAAGCTGATTCAGGACTTTTTCCAGACTAAAGAAGGAAAATGGGCTAATCTCCTGCCCGCACACCTACAATATGTCTGTCAGATGAGGATTTACACCTACAGGGCTGTCTGGGCATATGCTCTGTAAGGAAAGGACCATGTGCACTGAAAGGACTTTGGTTGTGTGTGTGTTGGTCAGCTTGAGGGTGTGACTGCCAGCATTTTGCTGGAAGCATGACCGCTTCTTTACCAGCAACTGGGCTGATGATTAAGTGACACATGGTCTCATTAACTTCCCTCCATTGTCCATCCAGTAAAATGAACCACAAGCAGAGAGCAGGAAGACACAGGAGGGGGATTTATTGACAATGATTATGCCTGTGTGTGTGTGTGTGTGTGTGTGTGTGTGTGTGTGTGTGTGCGTGTGTGTGTGTGTCTGCTTCTTTATTTTCCTTTTCTTTCCGTCCTCTTTTTTCCTCTTTCATTTCCTCTTTTCTGTAATTTTACCGCTTCCCTTCTGCTTTAAGCCTTCTCTTCACTTATTTTCCACTCTCCTCTCCTCTACTCTCACTTAATTTCAGTTTCCTTCCTTTCCAGTAAGCTATCCCATGTTCTTTTCTTTTCTTTTATTTTCCTTATCATCTCCCCCTTTTTGCCACTTTTTTCTTTCCTCACCTCTTCCTACTTCCTCCTCAAACCTTCTTTACTCCATTGTCCATTCTTTTCTCTTTTTCCCCTCCCTGTCCTCTTCTTTCCTCTCAGATGCTCGTGTCCTTCTTTTTCCAATTAACTCTTCCTTTCTTTCCTTTCCTCTCTCCTGTCCATTAATTCCCTGTCATCTTGTCTCCCTCACCATCATTCCTCTCCTTATCTCCTTTCATTTTCTGCCTTCCCTGTCCTATGCATCCTAACTTTCTCCTCTTTTCTCTCTTCCCCGTTTATTTACTCTCTTTTGCTCCTTCCCTCTCCTCTCCCATAATCACCTTTCCACACCCTCCATTCCCTTCTTCACTTTTCCCCCCAATGTATTGTCTCCATTACTTCTCTTTCCTTACTTTTCTGTGCTTTCCTTTTATTTCCTTTCCTTTTCTTTATTTCATCTTATCCTCTTTCCTTTACTTCCCCTTTTCTTCTCCCCCACAGTCCCCTCTTCTTACTTCCTTTCCACTCATCTGTCCTCCTCTCCTTTCCAATCACTAGGTTTCCCATGGTCATGGGAAAAAAGTCAGAACATTTTTTTTCTTCCTCTCCTCTCCTCTCCTCTCCTCTCCTCTCCTCTCCTCTCTTCCCTCCTTCCTGTAATAGCTCAAGGAGGCATGCCTGAGTCGCAGCCACCCTCATTAACCTTATCATTAAGCTGACCCCCAGCTGGACTGCCCTGCCCTCACACCGCTGTGGCTTTGAGGAGCTGTGTCAATACATACACACTTGGCCATTAAACTGGAAAAGCGGGAGCTGGGAGGGAGCTGGGAGGGGTGGAGGCAGAGCCGGTGGATGCACAGTAAATTTATATAAGCGCTGAGGCAGCGAGGGAGGAGAGTGTGAGAGAGGAATGAATGATACATCCAGGTTGATCTGAACTTTCCATGTACTCCATTCCTTTTGATGTGCCTTGAGTGTGTGCGTTCTCAAAGCCCGTGGTGATTAGCCTGTCTATGTCTCGGCGATATGAATAAGACCCCAGGGGAGTAAAGATGTCTAGACTTATTCAGAGAGGAAGGTTTATTATCTGCTGTACAGCAACTATGAAGAGGCTCATATTCACTTTGCAATCCAACTGCTGCAGTGGCCTTACGCAACAGTCCAATAGCACGAGTCAAATCCCAATCAAGTCATCAGGCAGCAGAGTGAATGAGGGCATAGAGAGTGAATAGAGAGATAATGTTTCTGTATATAGCCTACACATTATCCATTTACCATTTCTATGTGAATACACCTTTAGTTCCAAAGCTGTGCAGCTCATTTGAAGCAGAAAAGTGATTAATTTCTAGATATTACTGGAATTTCTATGAACAAAGGAGAAGCATGCATGTTTTATTATATTAAAATAAATGCCATTTCTTCATATTGATACAAATAGATTCCTTTACAAACTGAACAGATGTTTGATTTCAAACAGAATTGCCAGATAGCTTTCAGTTGCAGATGGTGGAAAAACTAAAAGGCTCATCTGAAAATACATGTTTATCTTCTTCAGTAGAATGACGTTGACCAAAGGAGCAATGACAAACTTTTTTTCACATAAAAAAAAATGTAGTCTTCTCTTTTGCATTTGCAAATAACGTTAAATACCTTTTTCCTTTTTGGATTTGCAAATAACGCTGAATACAAAGCACAGCTGAGTTGCAGGTATGTGGTCATAAAGTGATCACCAAAGTTAGCATATTTTGTCATGAGGAGGACATGAATGTGTACACCAAAGTTTATGGCAATTCTACCAGTGGTTAAAAAGACATTCTGCTCTGTAAATATTCTGTTTACTTAATTAATGTAGTATCTTTGCAGCTCCTCTGAATCTCTT